>NC_141157.1:47962079-48116161 GCF_053477565.2 Lygodium microphyllum
ATAGTTTCTCTAAGAGTCTCCATAGTGTGTTTCTTGTCTCCTTCCCAAAACATGTTAACCCCTGAAGCACTTAGGCTTGGGGGTACACTAAAGGTGGGATATGGAATATGGTAACTTTTGTGGATACAAGAGTTGCAATAATGGTCGGTTCAATGGTTTCGTAGATAAAGGAGAGCTTTCTTGCATCAAGAATATGAGAAGTCTCTTATTCTATAAGTTGTGATTTTTTAGAGGTTCCCTTGTGATTTCATTAGGTTCTCATGGCTTCTCTTATGGAGGTGCATCAAATAGGCTTGAAAGACTCAAGATCTCACTGGCCTACCCCATTTGTAGCTCATCTTGAGTCTCCTTCACAATTGCACCTAGTTGCTCAACTCAGTTAGAATATACCTTGTCTTTTGCAATGGTTTCACTCTTAAGCTTGAGTTCAACTCTCTTTTTCCTTTTCTTGGCACTCTTTTTGCCAATGAGATTGATTTGTTCATTTTCATGGACATTGCAATGCTCACTCCCTTAACCTCACCTTGCATGTGAGTAATGGCACACACAAGTGGGATAAGATGTACATAGAGTCTTGGTGCAAGGATTAGTGGATTTCCTTTGGATTCAAAAGCACCACCTCTTAGTTTTTGTGTGGTCTTGTCCTATGGGCATATCTTGACCATGCAATCTTTTATCTCAACTGCATTGGTGATGGAGGTCATCCACATGGATAGCCTTGTCTAGAACATTATTGATGTTGAAGCAATGAAGTTTAGAGTTCCCTACCAATGTTTCATAGATTCTTTTCATGTCATGGATACCCTTGAAGAAGGCTTTTGTGTGTCTAGGGTTAAAGGCTATCAGTGCCTAGTCATCTATATTTACTTGTACTTAGTGCCGACACAATGTACACTGCACGAGGTAGCATCCCATCACTATCACTTTATTCTTTATTTTTTTCATGACAATAGAATAAGAGAAGGTAGGTCACACACTATGACTATTGTAGTTTCCACATATCATCTTACTTTCTCTTGCTTGAACCTCCATAGTTGTTGCATCCTCTTGCTTCACCTTTCATAGTGATGATTGCCTTAGCAGTGGGTCTCTCTATAGTATGGATCCATTTGCATAGACTCCAGACCTTAGGGACATAATCTCTCATGGTCTGTTCCTTCAACTACTTGATGTTCATGATCCAAACAATGAGATTATGTCCATAGCCAACTTCAAAAAAGCATTTAATGAATATGTTTTTAATTAATGAGCTTACTACTTATTCCATATTAAGCGAGAGTGTAGCACATGGAAAAATCCATGATCCAAGTGAGTGCCCTTTGGTTCTCAACCCTCTACAGCTTTCCACATGCATGAGAGGAGCAGGGATATGGCAAGAGAGAGTGTGGAAAAAAGATGAAGAGCTTCACTCACTTAATCCCCCACTCACTGACTCACACACACACACACACACACACACACACACACACACACACACACGCGCTTTCTCTCTCTCTCTCTCTCTCTCTCTCTCATAATAGAAGCAAGAAAGCAATTATACCAAGTTAGCACAAACATGAATAGCATGTTCTATTCTTTTTTATCTTTTAAATACAAGAAAATTAGGGTTACAATTTTTGCATCCCCCTTGGGCATCCTACCCCTTGTGTGGCCTTTTCAAATAGTCGATCATGGTCTTGTCTAAGTGTAAGTAAGATTTAGTCTTGTTGAAAGAATAAGTAGACATAGAATAGTAGCTACTAAGTAAATTTTGCGTCAAAGGTGGCTGGCTCTCATAAAATAATGACACTAAGTGTTACAAAAGTAATTGATATCTTTCAAAATTTGCATCAAATTTTATACAAGTGATTTTTTTTCTCTTTACTAATCTTCTTGTCTTTCTTCTTGCTATTATTCTATTAAGACCATTTTTCTTACAAATACAACACATGGTAGACTTTTAATTCATTTTTCACTCTAATGGCAAATATCCAAGAGGCTTGATCCACGAAGTACGACAACTCTCTCTCACCTAGCCTCTTGCACGATCCACAAACACAATGATTCACTTCTACTGAGCTTACTAGGCCTTCTATCGAGCACAACAATAGCACATGGCAAACTCCATGATCAAAGTGAGTGCCCTTCGGCTCTCAACACTCTACAGTCTCCACATGAATGAAAGGAGCATGGATATGGCAACATAGAGTGTAGAGAGAATATGAAGAGCTTCACTAAGTTAGTTCCACTCTCTCTCTCTCTCTCTCTCTCTCTCTCTCTCTCTCTCTCTCTGTGTGTGTGTGTGTGTGTGTGTGTGTGTGTGTGTGTGTGTGTGTGTGTGTGTGTGTGTGTGTGTGTGTGTGTGTGTGTGTGTGTGTGTGTGTGTGTGTGTGTGTGTGTGTGTGTGTGTGTGTGTGTGTGTGTGTGTGTGTGCGTGCGTGTGTGCGTGCGTGCGTGCGTGCGTGCGTGCGTGTGTGCGTGCGTGCGCGCGTGCGTGTGCACGTGCATGTGCGTGTGCGTGTGTGTGTTTTTGTGTGTGTGTGTGTGTGTTATTTGTTTGTTACAATTCTATTCTTATTCATCCTTTAAATACAAAATATTACGGTGAGGGTTTCCCAATCTCCCTTGGAAATCCTATACCTTTGTGGCCTTTTCTAGCCAATCATGACCTTGTTTACATGTAAGTAAGCTTTAATCTTGTCAAACAAATAAACTAGACATAGAATGGTAGCTGCTAAGTACAATTTGCATGGGAGGGAGCTTCGCTATCATAAAGTAATGGCACCAAAATCATTGATGTCTTCCAAAATTTCTATAAGATTTTATATGTCTGGTTTTCTTTTTCTTTCCCAATCTTCTTGTCTTTCTTCTTGTTGTCTCTCTATTAACAACATTTTTCTTTATTTTGCAACTTATTGGCTTCTTGGGGTTATCCTTGCTTCCCTTAGCTCAAAAACTTTTAACAACAAATACAACATAACATAATCTATTTATTTATCTTTCGCTCTAATGGAAAAGGTCCCTCTAAAGCGAGTTTTAACTATCCACAATCTTTGTTGGCTAAGGACCTCTAGCTATTAATCACCTCCCTCTTCTCTAACATGGTTTTGTTACAATTCTATAATATTGATATTGGAGAAGCTTTATGTTAAAAGTTTCTAACTACAAGTTCTTAAAACATTGAGCTCAAATATATGTGGCATGTTGCTCTCAAGTTGATATTCAAATGGCCCCAAAAACTTTGAAAATTATATGTTCATGGCCCAATTTAAAATATGTGTGGCAAATTATTCTTTTTTTGTTTGTTGCCTCATTCTTTTGGGGAACTTGCCTTAGAAGGATACAAGAAATTCAAGGTCATTTCAAAGGGAAGGATAATGCTACTTGGGGAGGTTAAGGAAGGTGCATTATTGCCAAACAATGAGCTTCTTCTATAGAGGTAAGAAAGATTTTATCATTATGTTCCTTGTTAAGAACCTATATGGAATGTAAAGAATGTTTAGTGTATATGAGGTTCAAGGTAAAGGCATGGTAAGTATGTGTTGTGTATATGAGGTGACAAAATTAGGGTCTCAAAAAGATATAAACCCGTTTTAGCTATTGAGATCGAATTGCATGTTTGGTTGTCTAACAATAGTCTTTTTTCTCATCATTTAAATGTTGGAAGGGAACCTAAAGAAAATACCAATCAGTTGTTACACAGCCCAATGAGAAGGATCTAACAACATTTAAAGATTATCTTATGCATCAAAAGAATAATCTAACAATTGTTTAAGGTTAGGGTCATCACTTATGCTCATGAGCTATTCATCCAAACAAAAGGAGATATCACTTTCCAATGAGAGGATACATCTTTTTTATAATGGCTACTTAACCATCATACAATTTATGTTAATTTGATTATAACTATGGTCTATTTAGTTTTAATTTTGATTCATTTAACCAACTTGGAGTAGTCTATTAGACACTATTGGTTGAGTATTTTTGTCATTGTTGGATTCTTTTACAAGGTTCACATCCATCGGCTCCTCCCCATGTTGTAAATACATATTGCATACAATTGGTATTTTTCTCAAGCATGGTATATAACTAAATGGTGGCAAGGGTCTAATGTTAATTTTCATTTAAGTTGGATCCATTGAATGCATGTATTGGGTAGAATTTTATTGGATACTTTAGCTTAAGACACATAGGTTCACATAGGATGTTGCATCGCCTTCAAAAGGTGATTCATTGTACAATGATGATGGAGCCAAAGAACCATATGTCCCAAGAGATTAAGAGATATTATAGATGAAGGGTGTAGGTTGGTGGGGAGATGGAGGTGGGGGTGGGGGTGGGGAGATGTTAAGGAAGAGGAGTTTAAGAAAAATGGTGGATTTTAAAGGTAAGAATGTGGTAATACATGATGCTAATAGGGGATATGGTAATTCTGGTAGTGTCAAAAGCAATCACCAACTGTTAATAACCCCTCATCTACTCTTCTCTACTACATTAAAGTAGCAATCTAAGAAAAAAGGCAAGTTTGGGGAATAATAGAAAAAAAAATTATTGATGCTCTTTTGGAGTAGATATTCAAGAAAGAAAGAAAAATCGGAGGATACAACATTTTGGATGGTATTTATCACGAGTTTTTATCAAAACCTACTTGAAGGAGAACGGGTCAACAATTGGAAGGAGCTAAGTGTCATATTCATTGTGAGGCCTGATCAAAAGAGGAAAGGATGTTGTCACATAAGAGAACGACAAAATGGTTCATACACATTTGTTGCAATGGCAACAAACCCTTACAATGTGATAAATAGATCCAGTCTCTCAAGGCAAGGCCCCTTAGTCGGGGCCAAACGACCAATTCAAGGATTACCAATTGAAGGCTTCAAGAGCACTTACCAACTAATAAGATTCAAAAGTGTATTTATCTGTTTAATGTATGCTAATAGAAACCCTAACTTAGGAAATTCTAGACCCAAAACATTCCAACTTTTCAAATACGAAGTCCCTTGGATCATGGGTCCTTGAAAACAAAAAGTACGATTTAGCAATCCCAAGGTAAACCAATTCTATTTTGTTTAACGAGATCATTATATATGGAGCTCAATAATCTTGAAAGAATAACAGCAAGTTAAACCAAAGGGGAAACATATAGAGAATCATTAGAAACAAACCAACTAAGAGCTCTCCCATCTATGCCTTACAAGAACAACTAAAACGGAACATCAAACACTTCCTTGAGAGGAATCTTGATGGTTACTTCAAGGACCACTAAAAGAAGCCAACTAGGTTTTGCAAAAGTTAAATATGTATTCGCTCTTCATGACTCAACCACGATATTATCTTGATTAGCACCTCATGCTTGTAAGCATACATAGTTGTACAATGACTCATGTTATAAAGCTAAGTGATATTGAAAAAACGAATGCCTTAGAAGGGCTGCATTTGTACCTACCTTCACTCAACTATCCTTGATTTCTTGTTGTGACAAAAATTGAAGTGACTTTAAAAGAGGAAAGTGCTCCCTCGGTCCAAAGATAATGAATAAACTCAATAAATGGGGCTTGTGCAATAGTGGACTCACCCCAAGGTCCTCTATCATTACCGTTGGTGAATGCAATGATAAATCCCCAAAGGAATAGTGCACAATATGATTGTGTGTGGTGAAGAGGCTACACATGAGTGATGTGCTTGCCTTTATGATGTGTGGAAAGCCAAGGAGGCATTAGCTAGTAATTCCCATGCTTTTGTGTGGGATAGGATAGTGGAGCCATCATGTGCTCAACATCTTCGGGCATTAGAGAACCAAAATTCTAGATAGTGGCTACAAGCCCAAAAGAGGACCGAGTATAAGCCCGATAAGGGTCGTGTATCCAGCCATCGAATACTGGCTTCAGAGACAGAGAGAGTCCTACGAGAAATTTTCAAGAAAATAACTATCTTGAAAGGATTCCTTGCATTGTCCTTTGTGTATTGTATATCTATAGAACATCTCTAGGAACCTCAAATAAAAAGTTAGTTAAGGAAGCCACCTATATATATGACACCCTGTGATCAAATGGCTTGCTTAGATAAGTAAAGGGTAGTTAGGTGTATACGTGGAAAGTGCATGAAACGCTGGTGGTGGGCAGCTCTCAGCCTTGCACGTGCACCTTCCTCCTCTCCTCTAGCTCCGAAACCCACTCTTAAACACAATGGTGCTCAAGCTCTGGGCACAAGAAGAACGGCCTTGTGGTCCTTTCAGCACCGGAAAGGGAGAAGACAGATAGATAGGATTTGCAAGTAGTAATTCTAGACGATCGGCATATGTCACAATCCAATCCCTTCACGCCAATCGTGAGGAGAGGCGTGTCTAGCTTGTAGCTACTAGAGTGCTCTGCACAAGGCAGCACCACAACCCAAGGTCGGTCTAGAGCTCATTGGGAGACTCTCTCTTTCACAGGGTGGTCCATTTCAGTTGGAAGCAGAGGCTAGCTTCCTGCTGCTCTAGGTAGTGAGCGTCTAGCCTTGTAGGTGGGTTAGGTAGTGAGTGTCTAGCCTTATAGGTGGGTTGGGGCATCCCGTGGTACTTCTCAACCTATACATCCACTTCTATGGCAAAGCACACTTTCAACTACTAGGCAAAGAACCAGATCCAATGTTTGATTTTTCTATAGGGAGTCATAATCTGACTTCATGGTCTTGAAGCAATATAACCAACAAGAACAAGGGAGGAAGATTGTTCTTAAATTCAATCCCTTGTGAAGATGAGTGGTTAAAAATAGAATGAAGCTCATTTTAGGTGGGTAGACATGAAAGTCCCCTCCTTCTACAAAGGTCCATGAGTTGTTCTAGACAATATATCTAAGACGCAGGGCTCTACTTATCATAAACATTATGAATCTTATCCCATCACTACCAAGCAGACTACCCATCAAAGATAACATTATACTAGACCTACTTAGAGAGTGACAAAGTGATTGTAGATTTACATAACTCATCCAATTCAACCTAATCCTCTACATCAATGCATTTAGGCTTGACACCCTCATGTCTCTATCACTTAATTTGCAATTTCTACACTAGAACCTACCAAATTTGTGCCTTCCAATAGCTGCAATTGGTGCTATCCAACTTGTCAATGTTGAAGATAGCACAATCATTCAACCCACCAGCTATAATGGAGTAAAGTTAAAGCACTATCCAAGGCAAACTAGCTGATGTAAATGATAGCAATTTAGTTTAAAAGCACAACCAAGATAGTGTCTAATAGAGAAAAAACTACAAAGAGTAGGGCTATCCACACTAACTGCCAAAGAATGACAATCAAGTCAAAGCATCTACCCTCATAAATGATGCATAAACCTTTAATTACAGCAAACTAAAATAATCAAAGCAATAAACACAAAGCCAAGTGTGAGCAATCAACTAATAAAATCCAAGATGTAATTGCTAGATATATCTTGCAAGAAGTGGGATATGAACAAACCACTAGTAATCAATGAGCATACAATCGGTACTGAGAACTGTTAAACTCAATGTGTCAAAGAGAGATACATCCAATAGGCATAACTGTCATGTATATAGTAGGTCTCCAACATAGCACAAGAGAACTACTAGATATACAATTGACTAAGCAAGTGTAAAGAAGCTTAATACATAGCCAAGTAGGATGAACACATCATTGACCACAACTTGACTAGAGATAGGTGCCGACTCAAAGTATGAATCAAATCAACCCATTAGGCAACAATTGCATCCAAGCATCTAGAGATCATAGACATAACTCAACCGAGTCCCATGGTCTCATTGAAGTAAGCTCAACTACATAAACCCATAGCTGTGCTCAAATGCAAAGTATCCAAGTAGCACAAGTAACTCCCACTAGAACAAAACTAAATGCCAAATGAGCAATGCAAGCCTAGAACATCAAGTGCATGGCCATCCGAGCATGCAAGATACACTAAGCATAAGTTGGGAGCATAAAACCCAACAAATTCTTCAAGCTTATAACTACATGAGCCACTAAAGTAACACATGTTGATAAACATTTCATATCCTATGGTTGTATGTAAAGTGTCCTTAAGTTTGGGGTATCTATCTTTTGAGGATACCATTTTAGTGTGTGTGGACTGTTGGAGGAATGGTTGAAGAATAATAAAGAGGAGGACAGCATGTAGCTCCTAACCTGTGCTTGTTCCATCTTTGTCTTTCTCTACTTGAAGTTTTATTATGGTATCAAAGTAGAGAGATTGTATAGTTTGTAGTAATAGCAATGCTCAGGCCTCCTACCCATGTTGGTAATTATGCAAAGGAAGACTGATCAAGGAAGGCGAGGACGAATCTGCAGAAGCCATCACATTGACAGATCTGATGGAGAGTGTATGTGTTGAGATGTCACTTGCGGCAGATGTGATGTTGGTGATGGGGCTTCCCCATTGCCTCCAGCATCTGCAGGTGGAGAGGGCGAAGGCTCCAAACCTTCTTGACTTGTAACTGAACTGCTCAAAGTCAATAAAGTGGCAATGGCGACGAAAAGGGCGAGGCTGGACAGGAAGGAGACGACAAGGAGCCATGGCTTGAGCTCAGACAAGGGGAAAAGGAAAAGGCAATGTTTTTGTATCTTTGGCTACTAAGATCAGAAGAATTGTCCATGGAATTTGGCAGGCGTGCTGCTGCTGGCGGGTGATCAAATTAAATCAGCAGCGGCTGCCAAGTTCCAAGCTGAGCGGCAGAGGAGAAGAAGAAGAAGACGAATCAAGTCAAAGTGGTCCTCAGGACAAGGCAATAGCCAGCAGAGTCAGAGAGAGAGAGAATGGCTGGATCAACGAACATGCCACTTCAAGAGATCGTGAAGGCTTTCTCTGATCTGGCGTCGGGCATGGGCAACGCGCCCCCCCAAGTTTAGATGTCAAGGTTTTCCCGCGCTTGCTCTCACGTTTCCATCCTCTTTGGCTGCCTCGGTTTTGCCTTCAAATTTGTTGAACGAGATTACGTCTCCAAGGGACAGTTCTCTTAAACATTCAGCATCCCATGCATATGCTCAAGTATTTGCTCCATACCATAGCTTTCCGATCAGAACAGCAGTGGCAGCAGGGTTTTAACACTCTTCCAACAAGGTCACAGTTACTAGACAAGCTTAATGAAGATGAAACCTCTGCAAAAGACCTCATGCAAGAGTACATTGTTTATGTGGATCCTATCATCAAATATGTTGATGACCTCTTCCTAGTTCATGGACTTGGCATTGATTGGTAGAAAATCAGCGATTGCTGCAAGGAGGTTGGGTGAAAAATACGAGGAAGTGTGGATTTTGGGAATCTAGAAATCAGACAATTAAACAATGGTGGTTCAAAAGGAACCACATTGTAAACGCAGAGTAAAATGAGTTTAAGATCAGACAATTTGACAAGAAATGCAGCAGTATCAGACTATCAGAGGAGTTTGCATACTTGTCATGCCATATACACCTTATCATGATTGGAATACCTTTTTAACAGTACCATTGATAGTGACAGTGCTGATTTTCCAGTAGCAATGTACAACTGCCTCATGCAGAGCTTCTTGTTGTACATTTGAAAGCTGTAATTATTTAAATAATGCAAGTTGTCCAGGCCACTTGGAATTTGAACTTCAAAAATTCTTGTGGGAACTGAATGCATGACATGTTGGTATCATGGATGGATGTATATGACAATTTTTGGACACATGTATGACAATCATATTGCTGAATACCATTTCTGGACAGGTTGTATTGTTGTTTTTCATCTAAATTCGCAGCAGTCATAATGTTTGACACGGCAGAGATCACTCAGATCCTAGGAGACAAATTGACCAAAGACAACTATAGTGTTTGGTCTTACAGGATGGAGAATTTTTAGATGGGGTAGAGGTCTATGGGGCCTCATAACAGGTGATGATGAATGTCTAGAAGTTCTCGAACATCCAACTGAAGAGCAAAAGAAAGCGTACAAGGATTAGACTGGGAAGAATAGGAAGGTTTTGCATTGGATCTCCATATGTATTTCAAAAACATTGATTCCTCATATAAAAAAGGCAAGTACTTGTAAGGAGGCATGGAAAATCATAGAAAAAATGTATGGAACATGTACAGAGGCTCGTAAGATACAACTTAAGTAGAGATTACATGGTGCATGGAGAGGCAATCGCAGTATCAGTGACTATGTGGTAGAAATCAAGCAAATTTCAGAAGACCTTGCATCCATTAATGCACCTGTTGATGATGATGATTTAGTATCAGTGACACTAAATGGGCTTGGACCAGCCTTCAAATCTTTGGATACCTCTATTTCCGTTAGGGGAGGCTCTATGCCTGACTTTGAGGAGCTTATTGGATTGCTACTTATAGAAGAAATGAAGTTGGGATTGAATGCATCTAGCAGTGGCAAAAATGCAGGTGGAGATAGTGTTTTCTATCACCAGAGAGGTCGTGACAGCTCATCTAGAGCTAGAGGCTCTTCATTTGGTCGTAGTAATTATGGTTTTGATCGTGGAAGAGGTAACTTTGGTCGTGGTGACTTCATGCATAGAGGCAGGGGGAGATCTTTCCCTAGAGGTAGAGGACAGTCTAGTCCTTCTTCACAAAGAGATGGCACTTGTCATTATTGTGGGCAGTTTGGTCACTTTGAGAGGGATTGTTATCAAAAATAGAATGCCATGCCTAGGGGTCGTGGAAGGACCCAATATGGCCACTATGCAGGCACTTATGGTGGACCTAGAGGTGGGTCACCTAGAGGTCAACTATTTGCTATGGAGCATGTGCTTGGGAGCATGACTCATCCTCTTCGTGAGAATGACTGGTTTTTGGATTCAGGAGCTACAAACCACATGACTCATCATGCTGAATGGTTTGATAGCAAGGAGCAAATGGAGAATGATGAATATGTTGCCACTGGTGTGTTGAGAAACATGGATCTAGAGCTATGCTAGCTATGGTGGACGGAGATTATAAACATAAAACATGATTGAGATAAAGAATTGTAACTCAAGTGAATTAGGTTCCAAGATAGATTAACTTGGACTCATAAACACAATCTTGAGTGACACAGAATGATAGTACTATTACATTGAAATGAGTGTCAAGTACATGCCTTTATAGCTTTTTGGATAATACCACTATACCTCACTATGCGTATGGGATTTTGGACATCTCTTCTTAGATCTTCTAGAGTATACATCTTTATCATATCTCTCATACAAAGCCACTTATAGGCAAGCCTCTTTTGGGCACACATTCAGCCTCTATGGGCATACATCATTTGCTATTCTCAACATGGTGATGATACTTTACACAAAATTACTCATATTGGTAGTGTGCCACTTGTTACTAAAGATGGGATTGAGAACAAGCTTGGTGATGTACTTTATGTGCCCACAATAACTAAGAACCTAGCATCGGTTGCAGATCAAGGATTGCAAGTGAGATTCAATAAGTTTTGATGTTTCATTGAAAAGTTCCATAATGGGAGAACTAGCAGGGTGATTGCTCATGGTAGAAAGAAAGGAAGATTGTTTGCTTTGGATGCAGGTACTCCAGTGATTCAAAACTCTATGTATGTTGAGAGAGGACATGGACAAGATAAGGATGTGGAATTACGGCATAGATGGATTGGTCATGTTAATTTGCAAAGATTGAAGCAAATGCAATCAAAACAGATAGTCCGTGATCTACCGCATTTAGGATATGTGAATTTTGATCATGTATGTGAGGCTTGTCAATTTGGCAAGCAGTCCAGATTGCCATTTCCAAAGAGGGGGAGAATAAGCAACTATCCTTTGGAAATAATACACTCAGATATTTGGGGCCCATGTCAGAATGTTTCCATGAGCGGAAAATATAAATTCTATATCACTTTCATTGATGATTTTAGCAGGATGACTTGGGTGTACTTTATGCAACATAAAAGTGAAGCATTTGAAAAGTTCTGGAATTTAAATCTATGTGGCTGAAAAGCAGTTTGGATGCTACATAAAATGTTTGAGGTCAGATAATGGTGGAGAGTACATGTCATATGAGTTTTGTGACTTCTCGAGAGATCATGGTATTAAAAGGCAATTGACATGCAGGTATACACCTCAGCAAAATGGTGTGGCTAAAAGGAAGAATCGGATTATTACAGAGGTTGCAAGGGCAATGATGAATCAAATGAACATGCCATTGTCATATTGGGCAGAAGCAATGCATACTGCAGTTTACATTATGAATAGAACACCTACAGCCTTGATTCATAATATGTCAGCATATGAGAGAATGTATGGCATGAAACCCACTGTTGCATACCTTAGAGTCTTTGGATGTGTCAGTTATGTTCATGTTCCGGATGATTTGAGAAAGAAGATGGAACCTAAAGCTATAAAATGCATTTTCCTTAGATATCCTAATGAGAAGAAGGGATACAAATGCTATGATCCAGTGAGTAAGGAAGTATACATAAGCAAGGATGTCAAATTTAGTGAATATGAATCATGGTACAAGCCCAAATTTGCAGTGGATGTTGATTCCTATGAAAGCAATGATGATGATGGCTATGGAAGGAAAATTTCAGCAAACAACAAGGCTGAAAATCAGCACATGTGGAAGATGCTTCAGGACCTCAAGAGAATGTGGAAAGCAGTGGTAGCTACAGTCCATGGAGTGGTAGATTGAGAAATGCACAAAGGAGTGCAGAAGTTGCAAAAGGTAAGAGACCAATGACTGAAAGTTCAGAAGATGAATCTATAGATGACGAGTATGGCATTCCGCATGTTAAAACACCTGGCACTAGAAGTGCAGGAAAGTATGTGCCACCACATGCTATAGATCAGATGAGACACACGGTAGTGCACCTCAATTGAGAAAGTCAGAAGGGTAAGGTATCCAGTGATAGATTGACTTATAATGGGTTCATGAAGATGCATTATGTATACATGGTTTCTTATGTACAACATGTGGAGCCTACTTGCTTTGAAGAAGCAATAGAGAGCAAAGAGTGGAGACAAGCAATGTATGAAGAGATGGATGCACTAAGGAAAAACAAGACTTGGGATTTGGTGAAACTACCTTATGGCAAGAAGTCCATTGGATGTAAATGGGTTTATAAGGTCAAATGTAAGTCGGATGGTTCTCTTGAAAGGTATAAAGCAAGGCTAGTTGCAAAAGGATATGCACAAAATTATGGTTTGAGCTATGAAGAAACATTCAGTCCAGTAGAAATGATGACAGTGAGATCGGTAATTGATTTGGCTTCTATCTATGGTTGGAGGCTTTATCAAATGGATGTAAAAAATGCATTTTTGAATGGCAACTTAGAAGAGAAAGTGTACATGGATCAACCATGTAAAATATTACACAGCGCAGCGAACAGAATCTGAGAAAGAGATAGAGAGTACACAACAGATAAGAGGAGAATCAGTAAATTCTTTAACTTCAAACAACTGATACAAAGATGGCTCTGTCCACCCGTGCGCTTCCACTGTGTGAAGCTTAGATGATGATCTAGACAGAAGATAGGTGAAGAGCTTAAGGCTAGCTGGAACAACTCTGACTGGGTGAAAGATGGCTGCGAAGGGGTTTTAGCTTTTATAGCCCGCAAAGGTCGTTAGGTCGGCCTACTGATGAGACTGACCTACCATATGAGCCTCCACTAGTCGGCCAGGGAATATTCCCTTTACCATCGCCAGGGGCTGCTTCCGCGGCCCCCGGACCCCACAATAGGGGCCCCTTTTAACTCCCTTACCACGCAACTCAATGCAATGTGCCTCGAGTTGCTACCAGCTTAACCTCTCCGTCTAACCCAAAGATTAGACCCACAATGGTCACCTTTTTGCCATCCGGTCACATAGACCTCATCTGATATACAAGTCAGGACTCCACCAATGTCGGGGCTCACACTTGGCTTCTCCTCATAATGGGGGCCTTACAACTTTGAGCACCATGGATCATTGGCAGCACCTAATGATGGTGGGGCATTGATCATATCTAATAAATCAGAGGGCTATGTGGATTCAAAATACCCACATTATGTATGCAGGTTGAAGAAGGCTTTATATGGACTGAAGCAAGCACCAAGAGCATGGTGTGATAGAATCAACAAATTCTTATGCAGTATGGGATTTTAGCAGAGCAAAGTTGACTATTCACTTTATGTGAGGCATACAGAAGATAGTATGGTTGTTGTGGTCATCTATGTTGATGATCTCATTATTATAGGTACACTTGAGAAGGAGATTACTGAATTCAAGCATGGGTTACATAAAGAGTTTGATATAAAGGACCTTGGTTTGTTGAGATACTTCTTGGGTATTGAGGTTATTGGCACACCTCATGGTATATGGCTGATACAAAGGCAATATGCATTGGAGAAGTTGGAAAAATATAGCATGACAGGATGCAAACCGGTTGATACACCATTGGATCAAAATGCTAAGTTGATGGATGATGGATCTTATGTTGAGGATGTTACTATGTTCAAAAAGATGGTTGGTAGTCTTATCTACTTGACCATTACAAGACTAGACTTAAGTTACGTTGTTGGATTGATAAGTCAGTTTATGCAGAAACCATGCAAATCACATTTGGATGTAGTAAGAAGAGTTCTTAGATATGTGAAGAAGACAGCTGGATTTGGGCTGTTTTATGAAAAAGGAATCAAGCCTACATTGTTTGGATACTCAGATGCAGATTGGGCAGGTAGCTCTATGGATAGAAGATCTACTAGTGGCTATGCATTCTCATTTGGATTAGCCATTGTAAGTTGGAGCAGTAAGAAGAAACCTACAGTTGCTTTATCAAGCACTGAAGCAGAGTATAGAGGCATTGCATTGGCAGCATGTGAGCAGACATGACTGAGATTGATCTTATATGACATGGGCATAGAGATTGATGGTGGAGTCATTATGTATTGTGACAATGTTAGTAGCATTATGTTGGCAAAGAACCCAGTCTACCATGCAAGAACAAAACACATAGAAGTGCACTATCATTTCATTAGAGAAAAAGTCATTGATGGAGAGATTGACTTGGTCCATGTGAAAACAAATGAGCAAGTTGTTGATATCTTTACCAAAGCATTAGGTAAAGATAAGTTTGAGTACTTCAGGAGTGCACTTGGAGTCTTATGTGGGCAAGCTCATTCTGAGCTTGAGGGGGAGTGTTGATAAACATTTCATATCCTATGGTTGTATGTAAAGTGTCCTTAAGTTTGGGGTATCTATCTTTTGAGGATACCATTTTAGTGTGTGTGGACTGTTGGAGGAATGGTTGAAGATTAATGAAGAGGAGGATAGCATGTAGCTCCTAACCTGTGCTTGTTCCATCTTTGTCTTCCTCTACTTGAAGTTTTATTAACACATGCATGTAGCCACAGCCAATATGAATGTCACTAAGCTCAAAAGCTTTCAATAATATATCTGGGTGTAGACCATCAATGGCATATATTAATAGACAGAATGAAGCATTTGAACAACATCCAAGGGCAATAGGCATAAGACTTCCTTGTGTAAAAGTTTTCTACATGTTATTACTAGACTTGAATGATAGTGAAATTTGAGCTATTTTGAGCTCAAATCACTCCCAAAAGCATTCCAAGACATCAATATAGCATCCCCCAATGATCTAGCATCAATATGTAAGTGTACAAGCATCAGTACAACAATATGGAAGCCATAATCTTTGACAAGATAGTGTTTCAAGTTTGTTACAATAGGTCTGCTATTGATATACAACAATAATGGAGTTTGGGAGATCCAAAACTCAAGTTTCCAATATCGAGGATGTGCCCAAGAGGTTTCCCAAGTGGTCGAGAGTGTTAGATGCCACACTAGATTGATTAGGAAAGGGGACAGCACCAACAGGCAAGCAACACAATTCATGCTACTACTATTGCTATTACTAATGGCTTTAAATGTAGCTCTTGAAGCTTAAGGGGAGCTCAATGGGGCCTGGACAATGCCTGGAAAAAGGCTTGATCACCTAGGAGGAAGCAAAGAATCAAATGCATACTTTGAGGAAGAAAGCCATGGCTGCCTTAAAAATGATGTTGTAGGTGTTGATACATGCTGAAATAAGCTAAAGAGAAGCTCCTCGAACTCATCTTTGATACCAATCAAAGGGAATACTCAACAAGAGACACAAGATGTGGGAACTCCAACAGTCACTATTTGTGATCAGTCTTCCCAACACTCCCCCTCAAGTTCAACTATATCTTTGTAACTCCAAGTAAGCTTCAAAACTTTCAAAGCTTCTCTGCACCCAATGCCTTTGTGAAAATGCCAGCTATCTAATCATGTGTATTGACATATACTAAGTCAATCTCTCCTACATCACAAAGGCACGCACCTCAATGTCTTTTGTCCTAGCATGGAACACTGTGTTTCTAGCTAGTTGCATGTTGCCAATGTTGTCACAGTGAATGACAACAACATGACCATCTCCCTACACATCCAAATCATCTAATAACTTTTACCACCATACTACCTCACATGCTGGCATAGCAACACCTCTATACTCAGCCTTTGTACTTGATGAAGCAACTATAGATTGCTTTTTGTTGCTCCATGTAATTGTTGCACTACCAAGGGAGAACATGAGTCTATTAGTAGATCTTCTATCTAACATACTTCTAGCCAAATTTTCATTTGTATATCCAAACACCTATACATCCTTACCTACCTCATAAAAAAGTCCATAATGTAGAGTAGACTTCACATATCTCAATTTATGTCCAAGTACATCCAAATGAGGATTTTTAGGTATCTACATAAACAAACAGACAAGGCCAACAACATGACTTTGGCCTTGTGATATGTTGAGAAACACGGATCTAAAGCTAGTTGGCTATGGTGGATGCAAGTCAAACACACGATACATTATCAGAGTGAGAGATTGTAACTCAAATGAATTAGGTTCCAAGATAGATTAGCTTGGACTCATAAAGACAGTTTTGAGTGACTCAAACTGATAGTGTCATTGCATTGAAATGAGTGTCAAGTACATGCTTATATAGCCTTTTTGGATAGTACCACTCTTCCTCTCTGTGCTTATGGGATTTTGGACATCTCTTCTGGACCATACAACTTTTGTCATTTCTCTTATACAAAGCCTCTTCTAGGCATACATCATTTGATTTCTCAACACCCCCCCTCAAATGATGAGTCTCTACCCTTGCTGGCTCTTGCCCCTCCTGCATGAAAACATGGACCAGGAGACTAGCTCTTTGGCAGCCTAGTCAAGTTAAGGCTTGAAACTTTACATCTTTGGTAGAGTTTTTACAACATTCACTATGTGAAATAAAGATCCACTAAGGGAACCCTGATCCACTAAGGGAGAGTCTTTGTTATCTTGTCAGCAGTAGTAGCAGCGGAAAATTCTTTATCTTCTTCTTGCTTCCTTGGCAAACTTTGGAGATATCCTTGTTCATCTTGGTGACGTTGATCTTCAAGGTTGGCTTTTTTTTTCTTCATGCTCTTTATTTTTGTTGACATCCTTTTTGTTGGCATGTGTTACTTCTCTTTTAATCTTATTGACACGATCTTTGTGCTTCATAGATACGTTGATAAGATCTAGCATGATATATGCATAGTGCAAGCAAATCATTTCTGATGCGGGAAGGTCTTACTGCGAGTCTATTCGGGCAGTGTCTAATCCCGATTACAATTTCAAAAATTGATATTGAATTTTAGTGAAGGTTTGAATGCAACTAGAGGTGTGTGCGAACAAGGCTCTCAAGAAAGGACTAGTATGAATCTTTTCTTAAAATGGATAAAACAAGGTGTGAACAGGGCTTTAATAAGGGAGAATTCAAAACCTTTAATGATAAGGTTTAATATAGTAAAAAATATATCATCTTCTACGTTCGGTAGTCAGCATCAATTTAGCCATCGATTATCCTGCCTTTATCAATGGCTTTCAGAGGTTACAGAATGGCTCCAACTTGTCGTCTCGTGCAATGTTGTGGTTGGAGAGACCGCTGTTGGTCAGCTCTACAATCAATTCCTCTACCTTTGAAAGAAGACCCAGCTTTTCAATGGATGACAATGAAAACACTGCCTTTTCAGCAACAGAGAGAAGGCCGGCTTTCTCAGCCTTGCTTAACAATCTTAGTTGCTCCACCCTTGATAGTAATTTCACAGCAGCAGACTCTCCTGTCACTTTGTCCCTCAAGCTAGCCGACTTGTCTCCAAATGGCAAGACCTTCACCCATTTGCCACCGACATAGTGTGTGCTGCCGCTGGGTTCGACGCTCACTTGGGTGGATGCATTGACCAGAAGCCTACTTCCCCTTCTGCTAGCCTTGGCTGGTCCTCCATTGATCTGGGAGCCAACCGAATGAGGGATGCCTGAAGAGGCAGGAAACACCTCAAGAAGACACAATGACTCTGCCATAGCCCGAGAGCTTGCCTCTTGAGCTAGGGTAGAGACTTGGGGATCAAAATTCCTTCAATACCTTCAATATAAACTCTAAACTGATCTTCTTGAGTAGCAGCACTTTCTTCATTGAGCTCCTTTGGTAGCACCTCCTTCCTTAAGCTTCTTCTCCTCGTACACACAATGGATGTTGGATGGTTTGAAAGATCGGGATTGGAATGAGCTTGTAAAAGGAGAAGAATGAAGGAGGGAAAAACCTAGAGCATGCATAGAAGAAGAGATTCCACCTACTAGCTTCCTAGCTCAGCCATGGCTCTGATACCATGTTGAGAAACACGGATCTAGAGCTAGTTGGCTATGGTGGACGCAAGTCAAACACATGATACATTATCAGAGTGAGAGATTGTAACTCAAATGAATTAGGTTCCAAGATAGATTAGCTTGGACTCATAAAGACAGTTTTGAGTGACTCAAACTGATAGTGTCATTGCATTGAAATGAGTGTCAAGTACATGCTTATATAGCATTTTTGGATAGTACCACTCTTCCTCTCTGTGTTGATGGGATTTTGGACATCTCTTCTGGAGCATACAACTTTTGTCATCTCTCTTATACAAAGCCTCTTCTAGGCATACATCATTTGATTTCTCAACATGATAGTCATGTAAATCAAAGTTTCTACTATTCTGTTGAACATAGTAGGGTCTTATATCTCATCCCCAACGTTAGCACTCAACTTCACATTTTGTTCTAATGGCACTGAAAGAGGCTTACATGTTGTCATACCATACTTGGATAACATATCCAAGCCATATTGCCTTTGGGATAGCCATATACTATCATCACATCTGATCACCTCAATACCAAGAAAGTACCTTACCTCACCTAAATTCTCCATATCAAACTTCTTCTTCAAAAAGTCTTCCACTTTAGAAATCCCACTATCATTGTCCCCTGTAATAATCAAGACATCCATATAGATAACTATGATGACCAAGTTTGCATCTCGTTTTCTCACATAAAGTGAGTGGTTAGCATCAGAAACATAAAAGCCAATGTTGACAAGATACTCTTCGATCTTGTCAAACCATGCTTTAGGTACTTGCTTCAATCCATAGAGTGATTTCTTTAACATGCACACAGGTGGGATGCTCTAAATTTGCATAACCTATTGGCTGATCCATATACACCTCTTCTTACAATTCACCATGCAAGAAGGCATTCTTGACATCCATTTGCTGCAACTTCCAACCTTTGGTTGCTACCAAAGCAATCATACATCTAATAGTTGCCATCCTAGCAACTAGGATGAATGTCTCTTCATAATCTATGCCATATGTTTGAGAATAGCCTTTTGCAACCAGCCTAGCCTTATACCTACTAGCCGAACCATTTGCATTATGCTTGATTTTGTTAATCCACTTATAGCCAATAGCTTTCTTGCCCTTAGGCAGCAAGGGTACCAAATCCCAAGTAATATTGGCTTCTAATGCAACCATGTTCTCATCCATTGGTGCATCCCAATGAGCATGACAAATAGTATCCTCAAAAACAACATCCTCAAATACCTTTACCATATAAGCATAATGGTGAGATGCATGACCTTCAAAACCAAATCTTTTAATAGGGTATCTAGCCCTACTGCTAGACCTACATACGACTGGATTAGTTAATGGAGCCTTTACATTACCATGTGTTCTTTGTACACCTGGTGTCCTAACTAAAGGAATACCAAGCTCATCATCCAAACTCTCTAAACCACTAGAATCTCCATCAAATCCCAATGAATAGTAGATACGTCATTCCTATCCAACACTTTCTTCTTTCTCTTGTCTTTATCTATAACACTTGTAGATCCACCTAAAGATGTGGAGCTACTCATTAGTCTCCCAGACCAATGGCTAACCGTAGATATAGTACTATATGATATTTTTAGTCCACTGAGGTGGCTTTTTTATTCTTACTTTTCTTTGTGCACATAACTATCATGATCATCATCATCATCTAATACATCACCAATATTATATGCATACCAACTACTCATCTCACCAAAAATAGTATCCCTGCTCACTTTGAACTCATCTCCAATGATAGGGTTATAACAACGATACCCTTTTTGCTCCAAAGAGCATCCAATAAAAATACATTTTTCAACCTTTGGATCAATTTTCTTTTGCAGCTCATCTGACGCATGAATATATGCAATATAGTCAAACACTTTCAAGTGTGACATATCAGCCTTCTTGTCTTTAAAGGATTCTTCAAGGATCATCCCATGAGCTACAACTGTGGAAGTTCTATTCATAATATAGACATCAGTATCAACAGCTTCATATCAAAAAAAATTTGGCATATTCTTTTCAACCATTGATATCTGTGCAACTTCTACAATATACCTATTTTTTATTTCTACAATCCCATTTTACTATGGGGTATACCTGCAAGTAAACTATCTCTTTATTCCATGAGACCTCAAGAAACCACTAAATTCATTAGAGAGATACTCTCCACTCCAGCAGATCTCAAGCACTTAACTTTCAAGCTAGATTTTGTTTCAACTATAGCCTTGAAAGTTTTGAAGTGCTCAAATACATTACTCTTTTCCTTCATGAAATATACCCATAGCTTCCTTGAACAATCATTAATCAATGTGAGGAAGTATTTGCTACCACCAAGAGATACATTCTATGTAGGCCCCCAAACATCTATGTGCACAATATCAAGTATATTTCTACTCACATCTCTGTCATGAAAAACAGGTTGTCTTGCTTGCTTACCAAACTAACATGACACTTTGTGAAATTCTGCACCTCTAAAAACAAGCAACCCTGTAACTAATCCTTTCGATTACATTAATTTGAGTCTTTGCACATTTGCATGTCCAATATGGTTATGTCATATTTCAATGTCTACGATTGCTTCTTTTCCTTTAACATACATAGCAATAGTCATAGTAGGAATTCAAGTATTTAAAGTGAATATGTGGCCAACTCTACTTCATTTTGCGACCAACCTGCACTTATCATTAAAATCTTCTAAAAAGCAACATATTACATTAAATTGAATATGCAACCCTTGCTCTACCATTTGGCCAACAAACACTAAATTCCTTTGATTGATGGCACATGTAATACATATGACAAACTCTTTATTTGACCATCATGCAAGGATAAAAAAACCTTTCCAATGTGTGAAATTGGGTTGCATGAATCATCACCCATCTGCACATAACCTGGATTTTGTAAGTTTTACATCTCTCCAAAAACCGTTGAGCATGACTGGTCATATGATTAGATGTACCTGAATCGACATAGCATACATCATCATATGTCCCCTTTCCTGTAATAGCATTCATCATATGTTGTATAATGAATATGTACTCATTTTTCTTTTCATTCTATCTAAATATGATACATAGTTTCCTTGTTGCAATTTACCACTACGCATATCATCCTTCTTAGCATAACAATAGGCTACAATATGATGTGATTTGCCACAATAATGGAAAACAATAGCAGAATTTCCATGACCTCTGTTCTACTATCCACATCATTCTTTAGAGATCCCCTCCATCTAAAGTTTCCATGGCCTCTTGAAACCTGCATTTCACTGAATTGTTGATTTAACATGTTTTGCTAGTTATCACCAGCACGTCCCATACCATGACCTTTTGAAGAGGACCTGCCATGCTCCCTTCTTGAACTTGAGTAAAATGCTTGGGCCTATTCATTGTTTCTTTCATATGAGTTATCCTACATATTAATCTCTTCGGTAATCATGAGAGCGACCAACTCATCAAAATCTAGAAATGGCTTCTATACATATATAGAAGTGACCAATGATTTCTAAGCCTTCTTGCCACCCAAAGTAAATGAAACCAAATCATCATCTTTAGGCATTCCATCAATCGTTGCCAAAGCATCAATAATGCTCCTCACCTTCAAAACATACTCATTGACAAACATTTTCCCATTCTTCAAAGTATTCAACTCTTGCTTGAGTTGAATCTTTTGTGCCTTTATATTTATTGAAAACATGTTTTCAAAAATTATCCAAGCTGCATGTAAAGTTTTTGCATTCTTGATATGCCTCGACATAGTATTATCAAAGTGGCTATTGCAAATAGCCAATACATCATCTTTTTGTCCTTTTCATTCCATTCTTTTCACACCTTTAATTCATTTGCAGTCTCGCAAGATTGCTTAGCTATTGGTTCTTTTCTTCACCTAAAACACATTCATAAATGTCCTTTCCAGTAAGAAAATTCATCACATGGAACTTCCATGATGGACTTATCTAGCATCTCTATGATAGGATTTCTATTGTTCTCTACCATATCACAAAAATGATACAAAATAGCAAGCAAGTCTTATGTAACCTTTCACAACAAGTGCACAATAATACACCAATGTGTAATTTTCCTGCATATGAAACTTATGTTTACTTCCTGATAAACACCTCAAAAATTACAGATTTGAACACCCACTTTCGATTGACATAACCAAAATTGCAATATGCCCTAAAATTGTTATCCACAACCTTGCATGTCTAAAACGGGGCTTGAGACGGCCTCAGTTGACCAAAAAACCTATGGAAAAGGCCTAAATGGCTTATCTACACAATATACAGTGCTTTGCTTACACATAAAATCTCACAACAATTTGAGATTTTCACATTGCCTTGCTTTCGATGCCTCCACATGCACTATCCAAGAGAAAGAGTGGAAGAATGGGAGAGCTTATTACCCATTTCTTGCTTGCTTGAATCCTTTCTTTTTCTCCTTCACTTAAATTCAAAACTAGCCTCTCTCAATGGTGCTTCTTTGATATCATGTGAAGAGTCGTGTGGTAGAGGGACTTGCTTGAGCTGTTGTGCCAAATGCACGCCATACATTCAAAAGGAAACTCACTTAAGAACACAGGAAGAGAGATGGAGGCCAAAATATTTTCTTATTGGTTTTTTCTTCTTCTTCCATACATAATACAATGTAAACAAAGTATAGATAAGATACAATATAAAGGAAAGTGGCCTACTAAGTCAAAGAATGCATAACTGAATATAGTGATTGACTGGTGCTATAACTATGCCAATTGTAGGTAGGTGCAACAAGCTATATATAATAAGTGATAAGTATGTGGCCATGTGAGGATCGTAATGACCACCAATGTGCTAAGTGTAGACGTGCAGACCCATTTAGCCAGGTGGTCCATCATCAATATCTGCATGTGTTGAGCTTGCCATCTCAACAAATCTCATGGGAAGAAGTAATGCCAAATCCATGCTTGTATAATATGGATTAAATAACCTCTTTGGATAGACATAATGGCATTAGATTACATATAATGATAACACATCTTATTTTATAAGTGTTTTATCTTCAAGTAGTGCTCATAAGTTTTAGATTGTCTCAAATAGCCCTAACATGTTCTTTTTTTGCAACATATTTTATTAAGGCATTGTAGATATGAGGAGACATGATTATGGGAGATTTACAAAATGCATTGACTTATTTTACAAGAAGACTTAAATGTTGGAAAGTTGACTTTGTGGCTAGCTCAAAAGAAGAACTTACTAAGTGATGTGGCATGATTCATGACTTTGGGGAAAACTTAGAGATAAAATAATTTAAAAAAGTGAGAAAGTTGAAACATGATGTGAAGCAAGAAGACACTGATGTAATTTTTGGGGCTTGTATTAGTCGTGAAGTCAAAAGGGGAATATTGGGCATTTGGTACTCTAGTGGAAGAGGGGTAAAGTGCTCTCCATTAATAAATAAGGTAAGCTTTGTGACTTGGAAAGAGAGGAAAGATTCCTTCTTCATTTGGATGATTTTTATAGGGTAAAATAGAGTACATAATAGGACTAGTTGTTGTCCATAGGGTTTTCTCCATCTTCACTTGGATCTAGGAGCATGTATTCAAGGCATCTCACTCTCTACCATAAAGGGATGCTTTGTAATATCAAAGGCATCATCTTGAGAGTTTTGGAGTACCATATGTGCCTTTTATTATTGCTATAATACAAAGTAAAAATAGGGTTGAAGTACAAAAATAAGACGGTATAGGGTTTTCTTCATCATCAACCAATTCTACCAATTGCTATTGCTTCTAGGTGATGGGATTGACCTTTCCCATCAAAACTCATGCACTTGTATAACAAATTGATACTTGTGCCTATCACATAGGCCAATGTACACCAGGGTTGTGATCTCTTCTTCTTTAAGGCTTGAGTTGATCGATTGTCTCAATAAGGGTGAATTGATCTTGCATTGTTGCACTTTGCTAGTAATACAAAGACTTGGTTGCACATTCCTTCGGTGTGTGAATGGTATCTTCATTTTCGCTTCTTCTTCTTCTTCCTTTTAACCTATACTCTTTGCACCCTTATTTCAAAAATCCTTGTAGTTCTAGCCTTCATTCCTTTATCCCCCATCAACATTTGATGAAACCAACATAAAGGCCATTGAAAGGGCACAATATAGGACATATATTAGGATTGGGTTCAAATGATGTTATTCAACAATTGATGTAGAATATGAATATGATTTTGCAAGCACAATAGCAGTAACAAATACATGCTTCTACAAAATTCGATTTTGTGGTGGTTAGGGCTTTACAGGCTATAGAGTAGGAGATGAAATTGTTTAATGGTTGGAACGCTTCATCGACTACAGCCACACACAATGAAGACATAGTTTAGCAACTGAGGTGTGGTTATGTATTTTCCTCATGCTGATAAGAAATGGCCATGGATTTGTGATCCCCAAAATGGAAAAAATGGGTAGACAAGTTTGTGATTCCCAAAGAAGCTCTAGTTTTTCTTTAAATTTTTGGATAATCTCCTACATACTTTAGTTAAACATCTCTCTACTTGTTAATGAGATTTTTGATTATTAATTTAGGTGAGTGTTCTTAAGCACAGGAGTACTCTAAGCTTCTTGCTTATCCATGAGGCCTTTTGACTTTATGACTAAAGCACTACATAACATATTAGCTTTTATTCATGAAACCTTTTGAGTTTATGTTGGAGTGTTTAAAGGATGCATGTGCCTAGCCGCTTACATTTACTTATATACTATACTCGCATACTTGTACATTGCAAGTATGGGCACTTATTATTGTCACGTTATTTTTTATTATTTTAGTGTTTTTTTTAAAAAAAAAGGGAAGTCAAGTCACACATTGTGACTGTTGGAGTTCTCACATACCGCTCTCTCTCTTCTTGCTTGAAGCTCCATAGCTCTTGCTCCCTTCTTGCTTCCACTCTACTTTTACTTCCATTCCACCTTTCAATTGGTATCAAAGCAAGCGTTGGAAGAGCTTCATCATCACTTGCTTTAGCTTGGGAAGAAGAGTTTCACTTCAAGCTTTCACGGATGTCCATCCTTCATCCTTCTGAGGTATGTATTGAGTCTTAGCTTGTTCTCGCCGACCTATCATGCCTTACTCCCGAGTTTCAAAGAGGTTGTTTGAGCATTTCTTGAGGCCCTACTCTGGTTAGTAGCACCCAAGGAAGAGAGCATGAATAGCCTGCAATTTACAACACATTTTAAGGGTCATGTCACACTTGCTCCACCTGAGTCTATTGCTCCGATTGTCCTCCTATCTTCCTAGCATCCTTCCTACCGCCCATCTACCTTAACAAATTGCACTGCGACGGTGCTCTTAAAATAAATCATGGTGCGCCTTGTGCTCTTTTACAAAAGTATTGACATGCGCTTTTTCTTGTGCATATTTCTCCTTGATTTAGGACTTTTCTGTACTTCTTGTGTTTCTAGATTCTTCTTGGGGGTTCTTCCTCTTTTGTTTCACTTTTGCCTTGGCCTTGTCTTCTGCTTTAGATTTTCTCTGTATGTTTTTACCTTGTTTGTCTAACATTACCCCCTCCTAGAAGAGTGCCAGTCCCATGGCACTCACCATCATAGGTAGTAGGCTTTGACATATGCACTAAAGACATGGGTGGAAGGGACGTATGTGGTTTGCCATGGAGGAGTTTTGGTGGTGGTGCAGACGAAGGTCATTGGGGGCATGTTGTTGGCCTAATTGGCTGGTGATAGGGTTGTTGAAGTTGGTGATAGGGTTGGTTTTTGTTGGGAGTTGCACTCATGGGTTGGCACAAGTAATGATGTTCTAGGGATTTTGCAGGCGATGATTCTTTGGTGAGCTTGCAGGATGATAAAGGATAAGAATGCAAAGTTGAGTGTTGATGAAGAGTTGACGGTATTTTTGTTGGAGTCTTCAATACCTGCAATTGAAAAATCTCTCATATATGGTCTCTCCCTAGGGGTAGTGCTAGTCTTCTTATCATGCACAATACGTAGTTTGATTAGTTTGGGAGAGGTTGAACTCTAGGCGAGGAGGCGATCCAAACTGTGTATAGATTGTGGTGCAGATATTATGTGAGTGCACATGCATACTTAGATATTATGTAGTTAGAAGACTACTGGTCTGGTTCCTCGTAGCAATGTGTGGATAAAGCAAGGGTTCAATGGGGTGAAAAAAGTATCGATGTCGAGGAGAAGTACACTCGAAGCTTCTTGAGACATCATTTGTGATTTTGACAACACGATGTAGTATAATTGAGCTCATTGATACCTGAGCTTTTGGTATAGTTGGTGGCTACATGTATTGTTTGAAGAGTACAATGTACTTTCCATGATCTTTCATGCCTTGCTCACCACTATTGATTGCAATGGTACTGAGATGGAGTGAGAAAAAGAATTGTGCAAATGGGTCAAGGTGACAGGTCAAGACAAGATCCCTAGGTATGTCATGCCCTTGATGTGCCCTGAATAATTATGGGGGATGTGTAAAGGGCTAGGGACTACCTAATTTGAGGACCCCTAGGTGATGTGCTATGATCCTGAGTGATTTTTTTTTAATTTTTTTCTTTTCTTTTTGTTTTCTCTTTTTCTCTCTCCCTTTTTTTTTGGATAGAATGAATACAACTGTGAGGTGCCCGCCCATCGGATTTTTAGGCACACTTTTAGCGGTCTATCGAGAAATGAATCTAAGCGTTGCTGCCCGGAACTCCCATGGAATGTTCCAAGTTTTGTCGCCTAGGGTTTCCCAAATCCGCCTCGCAACGGAACGTTTGCGGCCAAACCCACTAGGATCGACCTGAAATTTAGGCTCCTAGTGGCCAAGGTCTCCTAACAATATTCTAACGTCCGATCTTGGACATCCTACTTTATGTAGAGATACCCAATCCGAAGCAAACCCATGCCGCACTTGGTTCAAAGAGAATGGGAAACGAGAGGGATGCACTCCTCAACCTCTCTACCCATAGGGCATAGTTCCATTATGATCCCCTAAAATGGCATGAATCAGGTTCTAACCTATCAATACCTAAAGGTCGAATGACAATTAAGAAAACTTGTGAGAAGCCTCCTAGTTCTCTGGGACCACCCTACCGTAGGATAGACCCGTCGGGGATTCCGCCCACCCACTTCCCTTAATAGCTTTAGATTTCTAATTAGGTCCTACCACATTTATGTGTGACACTTAAAGTCATCTTCATTAATTAAGCCTTTTAGGGAACAAATTTCGTTCACATAATTTATAGCACAAACACAAAAACAGAGCAAAGCAATCTATTCACAAACAAGATTCAAACAAGTTTCTTAACTTATCTTCAAGTTAATCTTTGTCTCCCGCCCATACAGGAGAAATTATGTATCACTTCTGTCCAACAGAAGTATCCCTTCTGCCCTGCAGAAGTAACTCGTCCAATTCACATGGCACCACAAACTCAATCCTTTATCTAGAATAGGATCTCCCAACATGCTCAGATGTTGGGGGCCACGGAGGTCTTCAACTCCATTCTAGACCTAGCAAGGGGTGTCCAGAGCTCCAACTGACCCGCAAGCTGTCTAGGAGCAAAATATCATTCCCGTGGTTGGCCTTTTCACCACTCAACCTTCGGCCCATGAATCGAGCAGTGCCCTCTCGGGTTAATACGCAGTGCGATCATGGAGGTGATCCACCCGTGCAATATATCCTTCCTTAATTAAATCCTTTAAGAATCAAGCACAAACAAGGCATTCAACCCTAATATCATTTTACAAGAAAACATTCATTTATTCCCATGGCGACTTGTCATCACAGACCCTTGCCATGCATTTACCATAAATCACAAGCACTTGGAATAATCATCCAAACAACAACTAACCACCAGTTGAATGTAAAATCATTTAGGATGTTGTTCGATCAACCAACAAAACCAATTGCATTCTTTCCAACCAATGCAAGAATAGATGATATAACATTTCCATCATATATTTGCTCTCCCCTTTGGGATCTAAGAGCAATACTATGCAAAAATGTTCTCAACACTCCCTTCCTTTGACTAGGTCATATGTTAAGGGTTCAAACACTATTCATGATGTAAGTTCTATAGGTCACTTACCTTGATTGATAACCCAACACTGAATTTGGATTGGCAAAGTCATCGTTATTCGACGGATCTCAATACATCTTAGTTTTAACTCTTATGATTAATTTCTTGTACTAACTCTTAGTCAAGTCATGAGGCAACTAGAAAATTATGCTCATATATCAAACATGTTATAGGCATAACGTGTGAATACTTAATAAGATAAGTGCGATATTATCTCAAGTAATTAGACTCCAATAGGCCTTGCATTGAGCTAGAATCTAGATTTTCTTAATATTTTGAAGTATCTTAGGCTAAGTACTTTTGAAGTATCTAAACTTTAAACTAGTACTTTCTATTCATGATTCTCAATATCGTATTCTTTTAGTAATTATGCTATTTGTAACCCTTGAGTATACTTTAATCTAGCACTTGTATGCACAATCTTTTAATGTCATTCTTTTGACGACTATGCCATTCATAACGCTTGACAAATTCTTCCTTGTAATTGCTCTACTAGCAAATAAGTCATATGTAACTAGGTGCAATTATCTTCCCTTGATATATGCACTTCACAAACTCCCTCTTTCAAGTAGGTGAGATGAAATTTATACTTTCCCATGACCTATACTCGTGCAATCGTATGGGGCCTAATGTATCTCATATGAGAATCAAAGCAAGCATTTATCAATTTGAAAATACATTACTTATGACCGGAATTGCAGTTGAATTGACAGTGATGCCTTTGCCCGAAGCCTTGTTGTTGGTTGCAGGATTGTCATCCGCATGCGACATTCTTCGTTGGGAGGCCATCGTCCGCAAGTAGACTCAAGAGATTAAGAAGGTGGAATAGATTCAAGATGGGAGAGCATAAGAGAAGATGGTTAAGTCAAGGATCGAGATAGAGGGAATTGAGCTAATTCTCTTCCTTGCAGCCTCTCGAGGTGACTCTTCTCTCTCTCTCTCTCTCTCAAGCTCTCTTTCAAGCTCTTCCTCACAATCACTTGGAGGGGTATCCTTCTCTCTACCTCTCTCTTGCAGCCTCTCGGGGTCTCCTTATGCTTCCTTATGCCTCTCCCACGCCTCATATTTATAGTGAATTAGAGAAGAGGGCTTGTGGTTGAGAAGTGGAGCTCTTTATGGAGGGGGATCTTGGAAAGATCAGTGATCTGATGCTCAAATCATAAATCTGATGGTTCCATTGGCTCCGAAAGGGGGGTAAAACCTCAAGACACTTGTTTAGAAAGCTCTTAGTTCACTCCTCCTTCTTTTCTTTGTTCAAAGTGCTGTCCACTGCCTGTGTATTGCGACCGCGGTGCGAGCAATTTCGCAAATCCTCTCTTTATTTTTTTCTTTTTATAAAATCTCCAAACTAACTAAAATATCACTTGTCTTTTCTTTTAAATGACATCCCGTTTTAAAAATCTCCATATCTTTTTCTTTTAGGATAATATCTAAAATATACTAGTTTTGCCCAAAATCTAATATTTTTGGACCATCCAAACTATACACATCAATCCGAGAAAAATATCGGATCTATGACTCTCGATTTTTCTAAATAAAATATTTTGAATTAAATAAAAATTAGTAATAATTAATGTTAGTTAGTTTTTACCTTAGTTAGTCTTTAGTTAGTAATCTTACTAACTTATTAATTAACTAGCTAACTTTTGAACCAACCAAAAACTTTTATTGTGCGGAGATATTACATCCTCCTCCCCTTAGAGAAATCGAGATGTCCTCATCTCAAGAGAAACGGGGGTGTCATTTCAGAACCTGTGGGTTATGGGCCCAACATGCTTTCGCTGCACTACTCTGATCTCTCACAGACATACGGTATTTTGAAAAAAAACAACCTATTATATTTTATATATCCGAGTCTTGATGACAAGAGAAAATTTATTGTAGTTACATCTAATCGATATCTTCTAGGTTTTTCCTAAGCACTCGGTATATTCTAGATCACTAGAGCTTGTACAAATTATTTCTTGTAAGCTCAAGTTCTCTTCGTGTTCCATTGGGACAATTGATATTGTTATGTCCAATGTTGTGGCACTCAGAGCATCGGTGTCTAGGGTGCTTTGAACATTCCCTTTTGAAAAGACCTAACTCCTGCAATAGAAACAACGCGGAGATTTATCACTTGCGGTCACAACATTCTTGGTTGTCCTTGGCAGGATTTTCTTCTTTAGACCAAAGTGTCCTAGGATTCTTTTAGCAGATTGGACTGGTCCTTTATCTTGGAAAATACACTCCCAGATTGTCCTTTTCTTAGTTCGGGACTGAGCTTCATGGACAATTGGCTTTGCTTGTAATACTAAAGAATACTTCCAAGCTTTGACATTCTGGTAAGACACAATCTATATTAGTTGAGAAGAAATGACTTAAGAGAAATTCATTACACATTATAACTATCATTCCTTACCAAAGTATCTCTAATCATTTGCAAGTTCTAGGCTCAAAATAGATGCAACTCATATTACTCGAGTTAATTGTAGTCACAAGAGTAAGGTTTATTCCAATACAAGTTGTATTTCATGTCAATAAAATTTCTAGGATTTCTAATAATCCTGAAGTGGTGTAGTAGGTTCTAAGTCTTTGTCTTCATCTGATTCCTCTATATATCCAAAGATTGCACTTGTGTAGCTTTGTTTTCTTGGAGGCTCCGTATCTTTTGCACTTAAGTCAGGGCAGTCTGCTTGGACATGTCCTAGTTCATTGCAATGGAAACATTGATGGTAGGGACATCTCCTACGGATGTGCCCTATCTCTCCACATGTATGGCATCTCTTACCTAGATCTTGAGAGTCATCTTTACTACAATTTTCCGATTTAAATTCTTGGAAATTTGGTTTCGCTCGGAGTAATGCGTCTTGCAAGTCCGTTGGACTCATTGCTTCAAGACGGTGGTTCAGAGGAGTGTTTAGGCCATGGCAAAACTTGGATACTTGCTACGCAATATCCATAGGTGGTGCATATTTTAGTAGGGTTACAAACTTTGAGTAGTAAGCTTCCAAAGTTAATTCTAGTTGCTTTAGCTTGAAGAATTCATTCATCTTCAAAGTCTGATAAGTTGGCGGAAGGTATTGTCCATGTACAACATCTTTCAGCTGAACCCAAGTAATAGTGGCTTCAGAAACACCTTCATCTTTGCACCATTGCTTCCACCATAATCGAGCATAGTCAACTATTAAGTTTGGCTATCATTGCTTGATTGGTAGAGGCAATTCCCAAAGCAAGGAAATAGTCATCCATCGACTCAATCCATATCTCTGCCTCTGCTGTGATATCTATCCCTCCTCCATCAAACTCAAGTGCCTTAATTTTCTTGAGAAAGAATTTTTTCTCTTGCATGTCAACATTCGTGGGTACAGAAGGTGCCTAACAATCAAGCCATAATGCTTAGATTAATTTTTTTAGGATATGTCTACAAACCATACATTAATCAATCACGTATCATTACAAAGTTTCGCTGTGATACCAACTGTGAGGTGTCTGCCCATCAGCTTTCCAGGCACTCTATTAGCGGTCTATCGAGAAATGAATCTAAGCGTTGTTGCCCGGCACTCCCAGGGAATGTTTCGATTTTTGTCACTTAGGGTTTCCCGAATCTGCCTCGCAACGGAATGTTTACGGCCGAACCCACTAGGATCGACCTGAAATTTGGGCTCCTAGTAGCCAAGGTCTCCTAACAATATTCTAGCGTCCGATCTTAGACATCCTACTTTATGTAGAGATACCCAATCCGAAGCAGACCCATGCCACACTTGGTTCAAAGAGAATGGGAAATGAGAGGGATGGACTCCTCAACCTCTCTGCCCATAGGGCATAGTCCCATTACAATCCCCTAAAATGGCATGAATCGGGTTCTAACCTATCAATACCTAAAGGTCGAATGACGATTAAGAAAACTTGTGAGAAGCCTCCCAGTTCTTTGGGACAACCCTGCCGTAGGACATACCCTTCGAGGTTTCCACCCACCTGCTTCCCTTAATAGCTTTAGTTTTCTAATTAGGTCTTACCACATTTATGTGTGACACTTAAAGTCAGCTTCATTAATTAATCCTTTTAGGGAACAAATTTCGTTCACATAATTTATAGCACAAACACAAAAACAGAGCAAAGAAATCTATTAACAAACAAGATTCAAACAAGTTTCTTAACTTATCTTCAAGTTAATCTTTGTCTCCCGTCCATACAGGAGAAATTATGTATCGCTTCTATCCAACAGAAGTATCCCTTCTACCCTGCAGAAGTAACTCATCCAATTCACATGGCACCACAAACTCAATCCTTTATCTAGAATAGGATCTCCCAACATGCTCAGATGTTGGGGGCCACGGAGGTCTTCAACTCCATTCTAGACCTAGCAAGGGGTGTCTAGAGCTCCAACTGACCCGCAAGCTGTCTAGGAGCAAAATATCATTCCCATGGTTGGCCTTTTCACCACTCGACCTTCAGCCCATGGTTGGCCTTTTCACCACTCGACCTTCAGCCCATGAATTGAGCATTGCCCATGAATAAAACTGTGAGGTGCCCGCCCATCGGATTTTTAGGCACACTTTTAGCGGTCTATCGAGAAATGAATCTAAGCGTTGCTGCCCGGAACTCCCATGGAATGTTCCAAGTTTTGTCGCCTAGGGTTTCCCAAATCCGCCTCGCAACGGAACGTTTGCGGCCAAACCCACTAGGATCGACCTGAAATTTAGGCTCCTAGTGGCCAAGGTCTCCTAACAATATTCTAGCGTCCGATCTTGGACATCCTACTTTATGTAGAGATACCCAATCCGAAGCAAACCCATGCCGCACTTGGTTCAAAGAGAATGGGAAACGAGAGGGATGCACTCTTCAACCTCTCTACCCATAGGGCATAGTTCCATTATGATCCCCTAAAATGGCATGAATCAAGTTCTAACCTATCAATACCTAAAGGTCGAATGACAATTAAGAAAACTTGTGAGAAGCCTCCTAGTTCTCTGGGACCACCCTGCCGTAGGATAGACCCGTCGGGGATTCCGCCCACCCACTTCCCTTAATAGCTTTAGATTTCTAATTAGGTCCTACCACATTTATGTGTGACACTTAAAGTCATCTTCATTAATTAAGCCTTTTAGGGAACAAATTTCGTTCACATAATTTATAGCACAAACACAAAAACAGAGCAAAGCAATCTATTCACAAACAAGATTCAAACAAGTTTCTTAACTTATCTTCAAGTTAATCTTTGTCTCCCGCCCATACAGGAGAAATTATGTATCACTTCTGTCCAACAGAAGTATCCCTTCTGCCCTGCAGAAGTAACTCGTCCAATTCACATGGCACCACAAACTCAATCCTTTATCTAGAATAGGATCTCCCAACATGCTCAGATGTTGGGGGCCACGGAGGTCTTCAACTCCATTCTAGACCTAGCAAGGGGTGTCCAAAGCTCCAACTGACCCGCAAGCTGTCTAGGAGCAAAATATCATTCCCGTGGTTGGCCTTTTCACCACTCGACCTTCGGCCCATGAATCGAGCAGTGCCCTCTCGGGTTAATACGCAGTGCGATCATGGAGGTGATCCACCCGTGCAATATATCCTTCCTTAATTAAATCCTTTAAGAATCAAGCACAAACAAGGCATTCAACCCTAATATCATTTTACAAGAAAACATTCATTTATTCCCATGGCGACTTGTCATCACAGACCCTTACCATGCATTTACCATAAATCACAAGCACTTGGAATAATCATCCAAACAACAACTAACCACCAGTTGAATGTAAAATCATTTAGGATGTTGTTCGATCAACCAACAAAACCAATTGCATTCTTTCCAACCAATGCAAGAATAGATGATATAACATTTCCATCATATATTTGCTCTCCCCTTTGGGATCTAAGAGCAATACTATGCAAAAATGTTCTCAACATTCCCTTCCTTCGACTAGGTCATATGTTAAGGGTTCAAACACTATTCATGATGTAAGTTCTATAGGTCACTTACCTTGATTGATAACCCAACACTGAATTTGGATTGGCAAAGTCATCGTTATTCGACGGATCTCAATACATCTTAGTTTTAACTCTTATGATTAATTTCTTGTACTAACTCTTAGTCAAGTCATGAGGCAACTAGAAAATTATGCTCATATATCAAACATGTTATAGGCATAACGTGTGAATACTTAATAAGATAAGTGCGATATTATCTCAAGTAATTAGACTCCAATAGGCCTTGCATTGAGCTAGAATCTAGATTTTCTTAATATTTGGGCTCTTAGGCTAAGTACTTTTGAAGTATCTAAACTTTAAACTAGTACTTTCTATTCATGATTCTCAATATCGTATTCTTTTAGTAATTATGCTATTTGTAACCCTTGAGTATACTTTAATCTAGCACTTGTATGCACAATCTTTTAATGTCGTTCTTTTGACAACTATCCCATTCATAACACTTGACAAATTCTTCCTTGTAATTGCTCTACTAGCAAATAAGTCATATGTAACTAGGTGCAATTATCTTCCCTTGATATATGCACTTCACAAACTTCCTCTTTCAATTAGGTGAGATGAAATTTATCCTTTCCCATGACCTATACTCGTGCAATAGTATGGGGCCTAACGTATCTCATACGAGAATCAAAGCAAGCATTTATCAACTTGAAAATTCATTACTTACGACCGGAATTGGAGTTGGATTGACAGTGATGCCTTTGCCCGAAGCCTTGTTGCTGGTTGTAGGATTGTCATCCGCACGCGACATTCTTCGCTGGGAGGCCATCGTCCGCAAGTAGACTCAGGAGATTAAGAAGGTGGAATAGATTCAAGATGGGAGAGAGTAAGAGAAGATGGTTAAGTCGAGGATCGAGATAGAGGGAATTGAGCTAATTCTCTTCCTTGCAGCCTCTCTCTCTCTCTCTCTCTCTCTCTCTCTCTCTCTCTCTCTCTCTCAAGCTCTCTTTCAATCTCTTCCTCACAATCACTTGGAGGGGTATCCTTATCTCTACCTCTCTCTTGCAGCCTCTTAAGGTCTCCTTATGCTTCCTTCTACCTCTCCCATGCCTCATATTTATAGTGAATTAGAGAAGAGGGCTTGTGGTTGAGAAGTGGAGCTCTTTGTGGAGGGGGATCTTGGAAAGATCAGTGATCTGATACTCAGATAATAAATTTGATGGTTCCATTGGCTCCAAAAGGGGGGTAAAACCCCAAGACACTTGTTTAGAAAGCTCTTAGTTCACTCCTCCTTCTTTTCTTTGTTCAAAGTGATGTCCACTGCCTGTGTACTGCGATCGCAGCGCACGCGATTTTGCAAATCCTCTCTTTATTTTTTTCTTTTGATAAAATCTCCAAACTAACTAAAATATCACTTGTCTTTTCTTTTAAATGACATCCAATTTTAAAAATCTCCATATCTTTTTCTTTTAGAATAATATCTAAAATATACTAGTTTTGCCCAAAATCTAATATTTTTTGACCATCCAAACTATACACATTAACCTAGTGATTAATATAACTCATAAGTCTCGTTCACGTTGTAATTTATGTGAAGGGTGGCTATGGTCCTTTTCAATCTGAGAAAAATATCAGATTTATGACTCTCAATTTTTTAAATAAAATATTTTGAATTAAATAAAAATTAGTAATAATTAATGTTAGTTAGTTTTTACCTTAGTTAGTCTTTAGTTAGTAATCTTACTAATTAATTGACTAGCTAACTTTCGAACCAACCAACTAACTTTTATTGTGCGGAGATATTACAACAACCAATGCAATATATTGAGGCTTTCATCCTTTCATTTAGATTGAGAAACATTGAGATCCAAAGGCTGTGAAAAATGGATATTACAAAGATGATTGTGTTACTAGCCTCAATGCTAAAGGAACAATTGTTGAGATGGAGAGATACACTTGAGATTTTGTAAACCTCTTTGTAACATGTGAGACATCGGTACAATTGAGGTAGCAACAACTGGAGTAAGCTGTGCATGGACAAGGAACAGAGCATCTGGTGAATTGAATCCTGGTTGATGAAGAAACATTTGTCATTGCTGAGAGCATGGCTCCTACCCAGATGTAGAGTTTGGCCAAGAAAGAGAGAGTAGCGGATGCTTATGCTTTTGGGCCAGGCTCAAATGCAATGTGTGCTTTCTGTAGGGGTGATTTTCTCTTCCCATGGGGATTCCGTCATGGCTCTTTGTTCTTGGTATTTTTGTCACTTTCTCCATAATGGTTCTTTGTGGGGTAGGTGGTCTTATGGTGACTAGAACATTGAACCATTTCGTACAAAGACCTATGTCATCATGCATTCACTTGGCAACTCGTGAGAGTACATGCAAGTCATATGCTTCAACCATAATGAATAGGTGTAGCTCATAGAGTTATCACTTATCTGAATCATGTGGTGTTGACTTCGATGCATATCACCTATGATTGAGTATCATTGCCTGTGTGTGTGCTGGCTTTGCTTTTTTGGTATTATCTATACACAGTCACAAAATAAATTGTTTATTTATATACACATTTATAAATCTATGTCACTTCGTGAGGATAAAAACCAATTGTAGAACTCAGAATTGTATTGGAATGTGGCACATGCATCTAGTATCGTGGCCGCCTACTCAATAACAACATATATTTTGCAACATCAAGTAGCATGGTACCTTGTCCGAGTCTACTAGCAACATGTTGCTCCTCCTCAGTGAGAATTTTATCAATTAGAAAGTTCTCTTGGCTAGCTCTAGCTAATTCCATACCCCAAATGGTAGTTAGTACTCGAAAGGAAGTTGATGCCACATAGATTGGGTCTCTTTGAGGCCGCCATTTGGCCAATTACTCCTCTGAGACTATCATAATTTGGGCTCCAAGTTCATAGATTATAGCACGGTTTTCAAATCAATGTTTTTCAAATTTACTTTGACCCTTTGATTGTTGGTTTAGTTGGTCTATCTCAAAGAGGTTTAGGTGGCAAAGCACTTCGTTGAATGTCATAGTTAAGCGTAGTTCGTCGGCTTCCTCATCAGAGATGAGTTGCATGTGTTCCTATAGGAGCTTGTCATAGTGCTCATTAAGATATTCTTTCTCTTCCTAGGATAGTGGATATGACAAATATTCCTCAAGCTGCTCCATGGGGAATGTGTCCATGTTCGCAAGGACGTAGGCATATGCGAATAGTTTGAGTTTAGCATCCAACTCGGTCAAGCACTCTATGACACTTCTATGTTCGATGAGGGATTGCTTGGTTGCTATCTCATGCAAGGTTCCCGGAGTTTCCCCAGGATTTAGCATAGCTAGGGGCTCAGGCCTAGATGAGCAAGATTGGTCACTACTAGAATTTCTCTTGTTTTCAAGTTTTTCACATTTCTCCTGAGGTTTTGCTACTATTATGTCATGGTTCTCCTCGGATGTGACTGGTATAGTTTTGTAAACCTGTTGTGACAGTGTTGTATCCACTCTTGATTGGTCAATGTAAGTTCTATTATTGGTGGATTGAGTGTTGCAAGCAACCATTGATGGTAATGGTTGCTTTGATTTTTCAGAACACAGGGATGTGTCTGACGTTTCACCACCGTTAGGAGAGATGGCAATGGGTTCATTGGTGGATGGACTTAATGCTTTATTCCTCAGCTCTTCAATGCTCTTGGTCTCAATCTTTTTTGTATCTACAACCACTTGAAATGGCCGTTGTTTTCGTTATTTTCTCCTCTTTTTCTTGGGCAATGGAGGTGTATCCTTTAAAGACTAGGGACCCTGAACCAAGTCATCCGTTGATGTGCTTGGTTGGGCCTCAGCATTCTCTTTTTCCGGTGTGTCCTCATGGAACATAGTTGCAGCCTATTGAATAGCCTCGCGAGGCTATGAGGGTATAATTTCCTCTCTTCTTAGAGAGTCTAGCTCTTCAACTAATTCCCCTCTATTTAGCTCCTCATCCAATTGCTTGATGTTGTTGCATTCTGCCTTGACTAGATGCAGTCCGAATGCAACAGATATGTGTTTTTGCGGTGTGGACTTGTTGTCCTTGTTGGCTGGATTAGCCCATGGAGGTTTTAGGGTCTCTATTTGTCTTTGTTTGGGTATGGGCTTTTGGTTGCTATTTTTCAAGTGAGAATCTATGCTTATGCAGAGCCATTACTACACCAAGATCCAATTTGGAGGACCTATCACGACGTGCATTTTCTCTCCAACCTACTTCGGGGAGGTGCGGAGGGGTAGAGCCCTCTCTACAGGGGTCTAGGGGGGGCCTATTCGTAGCCAAGTTTTGAACTACTTGCTCTAGATTTTAGCCCATTGATAGATCTATGATGCGCTTTCAGTTCTATACGGTCTCTAGGTTGGTTTTAGGGGTTAGATGTGTCAAATTCGTATTCTATTTACTTGTCTGATTTTAACCATTTTCTATCCAATTTTGAGAGGTCCATTTCTCAAGAGTCTTATTATCATAATCAGACATTTGATTTTGGGTTAGTCCAATCGATCGGTCGGATGGTTTGAGTCCGAGTGGTCCGATAATGGGTATGGTCTGATTATGGGGTGTCTGATTTTTGTGCGTCTAATTTTGGGAATTTGATGTCTGATTTCTTCTTTTGGTAAATTTGAATGCACATGGTCTTACATTTGTAGATTACATTTGATTACTATGCTTAAAAAGGAGATTATGTATGAATTGTAATTGCCAAAGCAATGAAGATTCTTTTTGGTAGACACATGAATAGTGGTGAAGGTTTAGATTTTTCATCCATTTGACTTTGATATAAGAGAAAGGAAATTTTAAAGACAAGGAAGCCCCGCTAGGCTACAAAGGGAAAGAGGTCTAGAGAAGCTAAGGAGAGTGCAAATGGTACACCAAAAAAGAACCAAATATCCCCAAGAAAGACCTCAAGAAGGTGCCATATAAGGAGGAATAAGGTTGGAAATTCCCTAGTAAAACCTTAGAAGGACTCGAATAAGGGATATTTAATTTAACTCCATTTTGAAAAAGTGTATATTTATCTAAGGAAACCAAGGGAAAGAGATTCATAGAAGCCAAGGAGAGTGTAAAGAGAAAACTAAATACAAATTAAACATCCCCAAGAAGGACCCACAAGGATACCAAGCAGGAAGACATAGGGTGGGACATCCCCTAGAAGGACCTTAGGAAAATAATCTTTGATTAATTTGCTAAAAGTCTATGTTGGATTATGCATGATTGATCTTTTTTATAGCTCTAATCAAAAGCAATACATTCTAAATGCTTTTTTTTTAAATCCTTTGTCTTTTGAGTGTTTTCAATATCCTCTTGGATATTGTGAGTTGGCTTTATTGCTTGAAGGGCTAGATCATTTAATCATTGAGCATATCCCAATTTATAATGTATTCAAATCAAGTATTGGAAGCTCTCCTAAACTTCCACACTTTTTTTCATTTGCTATAGAACAATGTAAATGATAAAGTTACAAAATAAATTGTTCTTGGTAAAGAAGGGCGAATGGTGGTCAGGGTAAATAAGGTAGCCAAATTATACATGTATGTTGCTTAAGATACTTGTGATGATTTTAACGATTGTCACTCTACACTTGTGGATAGGGACACATTTGTAAAGTGTTCTCAATATTAGAACTAAATTCTATTTAAGATAACAACATTTCAAATAATAGACACAATTGCTACCTTGAAATAAGGTGGAAAATACTACTATATCAAAAGCAATAAGTGAAGCTCTTTTGTAGGATATACATGTCGAAAGACATAATCTCTTTTGTGTTTGTCAATCTTGTGAGGAACTTTGTAAGAGGGAGTAGTGCTATTGAATTGTTGATCTTGTTGGTTATTGGATACCTTACATCATCCTCTCTTATGTTGTGGCATGTATTTGCTTGTATACAAGTAGATGGTTTCCTAAGAGAAGTCACAGAAGAAAAGTAAGGTACTAAAAATAAATGTGATTAGTATATAAGAGAGATGTCCAAAAAATGTGGCTAGACTAGAGTTGAGATGCAAAAATGATGCAACTATGACATGAATGCAAACAAAATACTCAAATGTCTCTTAGATCAAGGAAAACATTTCTATCTTCCAAATTTAAAGAGAACTAAAAACTATTTGACTTTTTAACAATTGCATCGAGGGTGCTAGAATTTTGGAAAAGGTAGAAAATGCCACATCAAGTACAAAGTTTTTTGCTTAGAAGTGCCTCGAGTCAATGATTTTGGAGGCTTTTATCATATTTTTTAAAATGTCACATCAAGGGTGCTCAAAACAAAGAAAAGAGAGGTAAAAAATATCACATCAAGTGCAAAGCTATTGGTTGGATGTACATGGAGAGTGTAAGTTTAAAGGCTCATAGTCACCTCTTTACTTGAACTAGATGAATATTGTTGTTGGGCAACACGCACTCAGCATATTTGGGGTGTTTGGATGCACTCCTATTATTTTAGGAGCCTTGAGCACTTAATTGGTGACCACCTCTCACATAGCCTCTTGCACACAATCACAAGGTCCATTTGAAGTTAATGCACAAAGCATACCTCCAACAATAATTTATTTTCTCAAGATATAATAATTTTTTAAAAAAATAGGCTTCTATGGTCTTCTCTTTCTTCAAGTCTTCATGTCCTCAAACATGTTAATATTTGCTCCCCTTCGAGTGGAGTCCCAATCCCATGGCACTTACGCTAAAGAAGCATGATGTCATTGGCAAAAAGTGCTAGGTCAATCATTGAAGAGATATTAAGGGGGGCAAGTTTTTGTGAAAATGAGGAAAATATGCACAATGTGGTGAAGAGTAAGATGATGGTTGTTGGAGGTGGAGAAGGTTGTAGGAAGTAGGAAGCATGAGCCACACATGTTGATGGTTCTTCAAGTGCTTTGTATACTTGTCATGGTCTTTCCTTGAGGGTGTGTCTACATATCTTGGTGAGATTACCATGCAATGGAATTGGGTGATCACTTCATTAATGAAGTGGGTCCTTCGATCACTAATGATCTCAATGGGCATCCAAAGCATTAAATGACTTGTCCCCAACAAAATTAAGCAATGTTTTTTGCATCATTTTTTGAGTAGCCCTAGCATTTGCTCATTTAGTCATGTAGTCCATGGATACAATAATGTATCGAGCTTGTGATTATTGAGTTATTGGACTGATAGGTCCCATGATTTCCATGCCCCACTTCTCATAGTATTGGTAAGCAATCACTGGTGTGAGTTCCATTTTATCAAAATTGTGCCATGCTTTACCCAAAATTGGCATTTTAGAGGATTCGAAGACAAGTGATACTATCAACATCTCTCAAACACAAGTCGAGTTTCTCAAGATATTCTTCCTAAGTGGAATGGATGCATAAGTCATCTACTAACACCTAAAGCCACTTCCTAAGCACGTCCTTAAAGATAGTGCACATGATTCTTTGGAAAGTTGTAGGTGCATTAGTTAGCCTAAACAGCATGATAATATGTGCAAAGACTCTCTACTTAGTAGCAAAAGTAGTTTTTGGTTTCTCCTTTGGGTGGACTTTGTTGAGATGACAAGCTTAACACATGCGGACATTAATGATGGACCGCCTGGTTAGATGGGTCCACACGTCTACACTTAGCACGTTGGTGGTCATTATGACTCTCACATGGCCACTAACTCATTACTTATTATATTCAGGTTGTTACACCTATTTACAGCTGGGATAGTTATAGCGCCAGTCGACTAGTGTAGTCAGTTATGCATTATTTGACTTAGTAGGCCATTTTCCTTTATGTTGTATCTTGTCTATACTTTCTGTACATTGTAAAGTGTGTGGAAGAAGAAGAAGAAACTAGCAAGAAAACGTTTTGGCCTCCATCTCTCTTCTTGTCTCTTGAGTGAGCTTCTCCTTGTGCATTCTATGTGTGTTCGGTGCAACATCTTGAGCAAGTCCCCCCACCACGTGATTCTTGACATGGTGTCAAAGCCACGCCACTGAGAGAGGCTGATTTCAAAGACTAAAGTGAAGGAGAAGAAGCAAGGTTCGAGCAAGTAAGCCACGGGTAAGAAGCTCTCCCATTCTTCCACTCTTTCTCTTGGACAGTGCCTTTGGAGGCACCAAAAGCAAGGCAGAGCAAAAATCTCAAATTGCAGTGAGATTTGGTGTGCATGAGTAGCACTGTGTATTCTGCAAATAAACCCTTTAGGGCTTGCCCGCTGTTATTTTGGCCATCCGAGGTCATTTCAAGCCCCGTTTTAGAGCCGCAAGGTTGTGGACAATAGTTTCAGGGTACACTGTGATTTCAGCAGTATTGACCAAAAGTGGGTGCGCAAGTTACAGATTGCGAATCTGTAATTTTTGAGGTGTTTGCAGGAAGTAAACACAAGGTTTATCTGCCAACTGGTTGTTACGGATTGCATGTATTGTTGAGCAGATAGTGAAAAAGGCTATCCGGTGTATTGTTGTGCATTACAGGTCGAGGGTTGCAGAAGATTTGCTTGTTGTTTGGTATTAGTTTTGTGATAATGTAGAAAATAGTGGAAACCCCATCATTGAGAAGCTCGACAAAAACAAATACCCTTCATGGAAGTTCCGTGTCACAAACTTCCTTATTGGAAAAGGCCTCTACGAGTTTGTTTCAGGTGAAGAAAAGGAGTCAGAGGTGAGTGATCCTCCAACTGCAGAAGAGACAAAGGCACGGAAGGAATGGAATGCAAAAGAAGAAAATGTCATGTATTGGCTGTCTACAGTAATTAACAATAATATGCTGGGACATATTAGAAATGCAGAGAATTCATATGCAACTTGGACCATACTTGAAAGTATGTTTTCCGTAAATACAAAGGCACAAAAGATTCAACTCAAGCAAGAGTTGAATACATTGAAGAAAGGGAAGATGTCTATCAATGAGTATGCACTGAAGGTAAGGAGCATTGCAGATGCCTTGGCAGCAATTGATGCAATGCTCGATGATGATGATTTGGTGCCGTCTACCTTAGGTGGACTTAACAATGAAAAGGCTTGGAAGTCTTTTGTAACTTCCGTATATGTTAGAAAGCCATTTCCAGATTTCAATGAGTTGGTCTCCCTTATGATTACTGAAGAGATCAACATGTAGAGTGAGACATCTGAAAGAAGTGGTAAACAGGTCCAAGCTTTCTACTCCACTTTAGGAAGGGGATGTGGCAGGTTCTCTTCAAGAGGCCGTGGTATAGGACGTGGTTGTGACAACCAGCAAAACAGATTGAATCAGCAATTTGGCGATATGCAGGTTTCAAGAGGTCGTGGTAACTTTAGAGGCAGAGGGAGCTTTAGAGGAAGAGGTGGATGGCAGAACAAAGGTTCTAACAACTCTGGTATTGTGTGTCACTACTATGGCAAAACAGGTCATATTGCAGCCCGATGTTATGCTAAGAAAGATTATATTCACAGTGGTAAGTTGCAGTAAGGAAACTATGCATCGTCTTCACGACAGAATGAAGAAAAAAATGAACGTCTGTTTGTTATGTAGCATATGCTGAATGTTGTTATAGGAAAGGGAACACATGATGATGTTTGGTATGTTGATTCAAGTGCATCTAATCATATGACCAGCCATGTAGAATGGTTTGGAGAGATGCAAGATTTGCAAAATACAGATTATGTGCAGACGTGTGATGATTCAAGCCACCCAATTTCATATATTGGAAAAGTTCCCTTATCCTTGCATGATGGTAAGACAAAGATTCTTTCAGATGTATTACATGTGCCATCTATTACAAAGAACTTGGTGTCAGTCGGTCAGATGGTAGAGCAAGGGTTGCAAGTCAGATTTAATGCAAAGGGTTGCTTTGTATAAGACTTCAATGACAAGTGCAAGTTGGTTATAAAGGGAAGTAGAGTTGGATGTATGTTCACTCTGGATGCTGGAATTCCTACTATGAATGTTGCTATGTATGCTAAAGGAAAAGGTGTTGTTGTAGATATTGAAATTTGGCACAAATGCATTGGACATGCAAATGTACAAAGGCTGAAATTAATGCAGTCCTACATTTAGAGTTGCAGAATTTCATAAGGTATGCGAAGCATGTTAGTTTGGTAAGTAGGCAAGACAACCCTTTTCACATGACAGAGATGTAAGTAGAAATATCCTTAATGTTGTCCATACAGATATTTGGGGGCCTACACAAAATGTATCTCTTGGAGGTAGTTCATACTTTGTCACACTCATTGATGATTGTTCTAGAAAGCTGTGGGTATATTTTATGAAGGAAAAGAGTGAAGAGTTTGAGCACTTTAGAACTTTCAAGGCTACAGTTGAAAGAGAAACATGCTTGAAAGTAAAGTGCTTGAGGTCAGATGGAGGGGGAGAGTATCTCTCGAATGAGTTCAGTGATTTTCTGAGGTCTCATGGGATAAAGAGACAGTTCACATGCAGGTATACCCCACAGCAAAATGGGGTTGCAGAAAGAAAAAACAGGCATATTGCAAAAGTTGCACGCGTCTTGATGGCTGAAAAGAATATGCCTAAGCATTTTTTGTCTGAGGCTGTTCATACTGCTGCTTATATTATGAACAGAACTCCCACAGCTGCAGTTCATGGGATGACTCCTAAAGAATGATTTACTAGCAAGAAGCCTGATGTATCGCACTTGAAGGTATTTGGCTGTGTTGCATATGTTCATGTGCCAGATGAGCTACGGAAGAAGCTTGATCTAAAGGCAGAAAAATGTGTCTTTATTGGATACTCTTTAGAGCAAAAAGGGTATCGTTGTTATAACCCTATCACATGTAAGTTTAGAGTGACCAGGGATGTCATCTTTGATGAAATGAGCAGTTGTTATGCATCTAGTGGTGATGCATTGGATGATGATGATGATCATGACACTCATGTGCAGGCTGAAAAGCAAGAATCATGGACTCTTAGTGGACCAGAGACATCATCTGGTAGTCCTTGGTCTGGGAGACTAAGGATAGCTCTACATCTTTAGGTGCATCTAGTAGCACTATAAGTAAAGACAAAGGAAAGAATAAAGTGTCAGATGGCATTGATGCAGTTCTTAATGGAGACTCCAGTGGCTCAGAGAGCTTGGATGATGAGCTTGGCATTCCTTCAGTGAGGACTCCAGGTGTGCAAAGAGCACGTGTCAATGCAAAGACTCCATTGAGTGATCCGGTGGTACACAGATCTAGCAAGGTCAAATACCCTATTAAAAGATTTGGTTTTGAAGGTTATGCAGCTCACCATTATGCTTATATGGTGAAACTAGTTGAGGATGTTGAGCCCACTTGTTTTGAGGATGCTGTTGGTCATACTCATTGGGATGCAGCAAGGGATGAGGAGATGGCTGCATTAGAGGCCAATAAGACTTGGGATCTAGTATCATTGCCGAAGGGCAAGAAAGCTATTAGATGCAAGTGGGTTTATAAGGTTAAGCACAATGCAGATGGTTCTATTAGTAGGTACAAAGCTAGGCTGGTTGCAAAAGGCTATGCTCAAACATATGGCATAGATTATGAAGAAACCTTCAGTCCAGTTGCTAGGATGGCAACTGTCAGATGTGTGATTGCTTTGGCAGTAGCCAAAGGTTGGAGGTTGCAACAAATGGATGTGAAGAATGCCTTCTTGCATGGTGATTTGCATGAAGAAGTGTATATGGATCAGCCAGCAGGTTATGAAGATTTAGAGTATCCCACGTATGTGTGCAGGTTGAAGAAGGCGCTCTATGGGCTCAAGCAAGCACCTAGAGCATGGTTTGACAAGATCAGAGAGTATCTTGTCAATATTGGCTTTTATATTTCTGATGCTGATCACTCACTTTATGTGAGAAAGGGAGATGCAGGTTTGGTCATCATAGTCATCTATGTGGATGACTTGATTATTACAGGTGATAGTGATAATGGGATTGCTGAAGTCAAGGACTTTTTGAAGAAGAAGTTTGAGATGAAGGACTTAGGTGAGCTAAGGTACTTCCTTGGCATTGAGGTGGTCAGATGTGATGATGGTATATGGCTGTCCCAAAGACAGTATGGCTTGGATATGTTGTCCAAGTATGGTATGATAGCATGCAAACCACTTTCAGTCCCATTGGAGCAGAATGTAAAGTTGAGTGCTGATGCTAGGGATGAGATAGAAGACCCTACTATGTTCAGGAGGATAGTAGGGAGTTTGATCTACATGACCATTACAAGGCCAGACTTGAGCTACGTTGTTGGTCTTGTGAGTCAGTTTATGCAAGAACCTAGAAAGCCACATTTGGATGCAGTCAGACGCATATTGAGATATGTGAAGTCCACATTACATTATGGACTTTTCTATGAGGCAGGTACAGATGTACAAGTGTTTGGATACAAAGATGCAAATTGGGCTGGTAGTATGTTTGATAGAAGATCTACCAACGGATACATGTTCTCTCTTGGTAGTGCAGCAGTTACTTGGAGCAGCAAAAAGCAATCTACAGTTGCTTTGTCAAGTACAGAGGCTGAGTATAGAGGTGTTGCTATTGCAGCATGTGAGGTAGTATGGCTACAAAAGTTATTGGCTGACTTAGATGTGCAGGTGGAAGGTCTAATTGTCATTTATTGTGACAACATGAGCAGTATACATTTGGCTAGGAACCCTGTGTTCCATGCCAGGACAAAACATATTGAGATACACTACCACTTTGTGAGAGAGAAGGTACTAGCAGGTAAGATTGACTTGGTGTATGTCAACACACAGGATCAGATAGTTGACATCTTCACGAAGGCATTGGGCACAAAGAAGCTTCAAAAGTTTCGAAGGTTACTTGGAGTTGCAGAGATGCAGTTGAGCTTGAGGGGAAGTGTTGAGATGACAAGCTCAACACATGCGGAAATTAATGATGGACCGCCTGGTTAGATGGGTCCACATGTCTACACTTAGCACGTTGGTGGTCATTATGACTCTCACATGGCCATTGACTCATTACTTATTATATTTAGGTTGTTACACCTATTTACAGCTGGCATAGTTATAGCGCCAGTCGACTAGTGTAGCCAATTATGCATTATTTGACTTAGTAGGCTATTTTCCTTTATGTTGTATCTTATCTATACTTTGTGTACATTGTAAAGTGTGTGGAAGAAGAAGAAGAAACTAGCAAAAAAACGTTTTGGCCTCCATCTCTCTTCTTGTCTCTTGAGATCTCTCTTCTTGTCTCTTGAGTGAGCTTCTCCTTGTGCATTCTGTGTGTGTTCTTGAGCAAGTTCCCCCACCACGCGATTCTTGACAAAATTGTACTTGATTATACCATAAAAATCCATCTAAGAATTTGTAAGCTTCCTTTCTTGCCACTTGTTCAATGATATGATCTGTATATAGAGTGAAGGAAAATGGTCTCTCAAGGTTGCTATGTTCAGTTTCTTGTAGTTAATACATGCTCAAATGTTGTCATTTCTTATGTATCACAAAAATTGGTGATACCTAGTTAGTATGCTAAATTTCATAGATGAATCTTTCTTTTTGCAGTTTCTCAATGCTCAAATGTTGTCATGGGCTTGGCATCAGCTTGAGTGGAATCATGTGTGTAAGAACTTGAAGTGGTACACCCTTAAGGTCAAAGTAGTTCCACGCAAATACATCATGATATTCCTTTAGCAATTCTGCAAGTCATGCTTTATCCTCTTCACTGAGGTCCTTAGTAATATATACCACCTTAGCGGATTCCCTTGGCTCGTTGGTGATATTTACTTCTTGGATCTCTTCTAGTCCCTCAATGGGTTCATTGGATGTGTTGTCATTTTAAGTCCCAAGAAATATGACTACTCAATTGCTTTTCTTAAACTTTATGAAGTGGGGTGGTAGATCATGGGGTTTCTTTTGACTCTGAGATTCTAACTTAACCACTAAGTGTATCCTAGTTCAAGTGCTTTCTCCTCAACTAGATTGAAAGTTTACTTTTGGATTTTAAAGGTTGAGATGCTTGGGGAATCTTTGGAAAATTTTGTGATCTTCTTTTATATTGAAGTCAGAGATTGTGTAGTGTCTTGGTGGACATTATCTTGGTTATTCTTGGCTAGGAATGCCTTTGGGTTAGGGCATAGATCATAGGATTGATACCTAGTTTGTTGGTGATTAAGAACTTTCTAATACTCAAGCCAATCCAATTCAAAGTTTACTTTGATAAGTCCACCATCAATGATCAGACTCTCAAATTGTGCAGGTTTTGGGTCCAAGCATATTTGATCAATGGTATGGCCATTAGTGTCATACTCCACTAAGTCTAAATCAGATTCTTCATCATTTTGAATTGACAAATATTCCATGGAGTCACCTATTTTCTCAGCATTTATGCCTTGCTCTTACATCAATGAGATGAAGAGGTCATTATGGAAGTCGAACAAGACTTGGTGATAACTTACACATTGTCATGTGGGGTTGCTCAAGAGTTCTTCAAAGATAGTTAGATTTGTATTTTTTTACTTTTTGGAGACATGGCTTCCACTGGCTAAGGACTTTACACAACTCAAGTTCATCCATTGGGATTGGATAGCCTTGGAATGTGGTGGTTATTGAGTTAGGGGAAATCATGAAGAGAGACACTAAAGTAGAATGTTTGAGGATGAGAATTGTGACATCCACTGCATCTTTCTAACTCATGTGTTCATGGGAAAATCAATACTCCAAACTCCTCAATAATGAATAGCTATTCTAAGGTTGCAAAGATATGCATCCAATCTTGCTCATCCTCAGGGGAGGGAATATACCTAGCCAATGGTTGGGTAATCGGAGGGTCATTAGATCCCAAGTTAGCATCTAGGTCAACAGGATTTGTTTTTCAAGATTCCATCTCAATGCATATTACCTCCTTTCAATTTCCTAAGAAAACACCAGTCTTCAATGAGACATGCATTGTGCATGCAAGGTCAACCAAGTAGTAACTCATGGTCAACTTCTTTCATAATAACAAAATCTACCTTAAATAGGACTCCTGATTTTTACTACTCAATATCCTCCCAATTTCCTAGCACTTTCCATGGTTGAACTTTTAATCCATTAGATATAGTCAGGTTGAAATTCACTGGTTTAATGGGTAGACTACCCCATGCTTGGAGTATGTTGTGGTAACTATGCTCACGCTAGCTCATGTGTCTACTATGCTTGGATGCATGGTGTCTCCAAGGCTTTCTATAGGGAGCATTATATGTTACTTAGCTCCTCCCCAAAACATGTTGACCCCCTAAAGAACTTAATGTCATAGGTGTACTAAGGCCAGATTTTGGAATAGGGTGGTATCGACTAGGATTCATACCTTTTACCTCAACTTTTAATCTTTGTCAACCATTAGTCTGTCTTTAAGTAGGGTTCTAAGTAGAATAATGACTTAGGTTGATGCAAGTGCAATAATTATGGAAGTTTCAATGTTCTCATAGATGTATTGCAATTGACTTGCATCAAGAATGAGAGAAACCTCATATTCCATGGGTTATGGATAGATTGGTGGCTCAACTATGATATTATCTAATTGTCATGTCTCCTCTGGAATTGATGTGTCGTGCATGCGAGATAGGCTAGGGAGGCTGATTATTTCATATTCTTATTATTTGTCCAACTCATTTTGTGTTTCTTTTACCCATTCTTTGACCTAATCAATGGTAGCTAATTGCTGCACTAGGTTGGGATAAGTGTTGTCCTTAGTAAAGCCTCTTTTGTGATTTATGGTGCTATTTTGGTACTTTATGTGTTAGAGACTAGAGCAGTTGGTGGGATTGAAGAGAGCCATCCATTCTTAAGTTTGAGTTCAACTCTCTTTCTCCTTTTCTTGGCACTTTTTTTGTCGATTACGAAGTGGTTGATTATCATAGGGCCTATGACTCTAACTTCCACTACTTTACTTTTTGTGGGAGTGACAGTGTGCACTAGAATGGGAATACTATCTTTGTCCTTAATCATATCCACTACTACTACAGATAGGCAAAAAGATATTGATGGCACAATGGCCTTGCTATTGATTGCCTTGCATTGTGGACAATCAAAATAGATATGCATGATTCCACTTTCCAGGTAGTGTTGATCCATTTCATTTCCCTTAGCTTGCTCTAACTTTTGTGGGCATCTAGAGGATACATCTCCTGGTTGGCCACAAGTCTAACAAGCAATAGGGTCCTTGGTGGATAGAATCCTACTAGTAATAACTACATCACACAAAGAAGATGCCCATACATTAAATCCTTCATTTCTTAAATCCTTTCTCTTCAATACATGCACCCATGTTCAAGCAACCACACATGTTTCATTTAATGATTACTACATGCAATGCACAAGCTATCAAGGGCCTTCCCTTCTTCTCATAGTTTACTCTTTTCCCACAGTAGAGTTGGTTTCATTTTCACCTTAGATACTAATATTCCTACTATGAATGCTACTATGTTTGCCAAAGACAAAGGAGTGGTTGCAATATGGCATAAACATATTGGACATGCAAATGCACAAAGGCTAAACTTAATGCAATCCAAAGGGTTGATTACAAGGTTGCCTGCTTTAAAGTTGTAGAATTTCATAAAGTGTGTGAAGCATGTTAGCTTGGTAAGAAATCAAGACAACCTTTTTTACATGATAAAGATATAAGCAAGAATATACTTGATGTTGTGCATACAGATGTTTGGGAGCCTACATATAACATATCTCTTGGTTCCAACAAATATTTTGTCACGTTTATTGATGATTATTCAAGAAAGTTGTGGGTATATTTCATGAAGCAAAAGAATGGTGTGTTCCAGCATTTCAAAACTTTCAAGGCTACTATTGTGGGTGTATTTCATGAAGCAAAAGAGTGATGCATTTGAGCACTTCAAAACTTTCAAGTCTACTATTGAAATAGAAATAGGCTTTAAAGTTAAGTACTTAAGGTTAAATGGAGTGCGAGATACTCTCTAATGAGTTCAATGACTTTTTAAGTGATAAAGAGACAATTTTCTTATAGGTATACCCCACAGCAAAATGGGGTTGTGGAAAGAAAAAATAGGCATATTACAAAAGTTGCATGGACATTAATGGGCTGAAAAGAAAATGTCAAAATATTTTTGGTCTAAAGGTCTTCATACTACTATCTATATCATGAACAAAACTCCCATAGCTATAGTTCATGGGATGACCCCCAAAGAATGCTTTATAGGTAAGAAGCCTGATGTGTCACACTTGAAAGTATTTGGTTGTATTGCATACATCCATGTGTTAGATGAGTTGCCAAAGAAGCTTGATCCAAAGGTTGAAAAATATATTTTTATTGGATACTCTTTAGAGTGAAAAGATACATTGTTATAACCCTATGATAGGTTAGTTCAGAGTGATCAAGGATATTGCTTTTTATGAGATGATCAATTGGTATGCATCTAGTGGTGATGCATTGGATGATCATGATAGTTATGTGGAGAAATGAAAGCAAGAACCACAAATCCTTGGTGGACTAAAAACATCATCCAATACTACATCTACAGTTAGACCTTGGTTTGGGAGACTAAGGAGGAGTCCCACATCTTCAACTACATCTACTAGTGTTTCAGGTAAAGACAAAGGGAAGAAGAAAGTGTGAGATGGTAATGATCGATCTACTAGTCATTTGGGGTTTATAGAGATTCTTGTGGTTTAGAGATTTTGGATTATGAGAGTGGTAATGTAAAGACTCCACTAAGTGATCTAGTGGTATGCAAGTCTAGCAAGGTTAGATGCCCCAAATTAAGCATGATGGAGATGGTTCTATTAGCATGTACAATGCTAGGCTAGTTGCAAAAGGTTACGCTCAAACATATGGCATAGATTATGAAGAGACATTTAGTCTAGTTGCTAGGATGGCAATTGTTAGATGTGTGATTGCTTTGACAACATCCCGAGGTTAGAGTTTGAAGCAAATGGATGGAAATAATACCTTCTTGCATGGTGAATTGCAAGAAGAGTTGTATATAGAGCAACCAATAGGTCATGAGAATTTAGAACATTCCACATATGTGTGTAGGTTAAAGAATGCACTCTATGGGCTAAAGCAAGCACCTAGAGCATGGTCTAACAAGATCAGGGAGTATCATGTCAACATTTGCTTTTATGCTTTTGATCTTAATCACTCACTCTATGTGAGAAAGGGAGATACATGTTTGATTATCATAGTCATATATGTGGATGACTTGATCATTACATGTGACAATGATATTGGGATCATAGAAGTCAAGAATCGTTTGAAGAAGAAGTTTGAGATGAAGAATTTTGGTGAGCTAAGGTAAGTTCTTGGTATTAAAGTGATCAAATGTAATGATAGTATATGGTTGTCCCCAAGGTACTATGGCTTGGATATATTGTCCAAGTAGAAGTCAAGAACCATTTGAAGAATAAGTTTGAGATGAAGAATTTGGGTGAGTTAAGGTACCTTCGTAGTATTGAGGTGATCAAATGTGATGATGGTACATGGTTTTTCCAAAGGTACTACGGCTTGGATATGTTGTCCAAGTATGGTATGACCACATGTAAACCTCTTTCAGTGTTATTGGAGTAAAATATGAAGTTGAGTGTTGATGTTGGGGGATGAGATAGAAGGCCCTACTATGTTCAAGAGGATAGTAAGGAGTGCAGATTGGGCTGATAGCATGTCTGATAGAAGATATACCAAGGGATTCATGTTTTTCCTTGGTAGTGTAGCAACTGTATATGGAGTAGCAAAAAAGTAACCTTTGATAGCTTTATCAACTCCAAAGGTTGAGTACACAGCTACCAAAATGGTAGCATGTTAAGTGATGTGGCTGTAAAAGTTATTGGGTGACTTGGATGTGCAAGGATATGGTTCAATTGTCATTCCTATGACAATTGAACCAGGAATCTAGTGTTCCATGCTAGGACAAAACACATTGCATTACCACTTTTGAGAGAAAAGGTACTTGCAGGTGAGATTGACTTGGTATATGTCAACACACAGGATTAGATATCTAAAATTTTCACAAAGGCATTGGGTGTAGAGAATCTTTAAAAATTTCAAAGATACTTAGAGTTTCAAAGATACAATTGAGCTTGAGGGGGAGTTTTGAGAAGGAAAGCTCAACACCTATGGACAGTGATGATGGACCGCTTGGTTACATGGCTCCGCACATCTACACTTAGTATTTCAATGGTCATTATGATCCTTACATGGCCACACTAACTTATCAATTATTATATTTAGTTTGGTGCATCTACTTACAGCTAGCACATAGCTATATCACTAGTTGATTAGTATAGTCAATTATGCATTATTTAACTTAGTAAGCCACTTTCATTTATGTTGTATCTTACATATACTTTGTGTATATTATATTGTGTAAAAGAAGAAGACAAAACCAATATGAAAACTTTTTAGCCTCCATCTCTCTTCTTGCACTCTTGAGTGAGCTTCCTCATGTGTGTATGGTTTGTGTTTAGCACAGTAGCTCAAGAAAGACTCCCCACCATGTAATTCTTGACAAAGCAAGGGTCAATAAGCCATAGGAGCAAGGAGAGAGGCACCTCAAAATGCCTATATGCCATTCTACCACACACTTAGAAAGTAGTGAATGATCTTGCATCAAGTGCACTTGTATGCGCTCCCATGTACTAGTGTACACGTGTGAATCATCTTGCATCGAGTGCACTTGTATGCACGCCCATGTATTAGTGTGCACTTGTGTGCACCCATGTGCACTAGTGTGCACTTGTGTGTACTCTAGTGCACTAGTACTTGCACAAACTCACCAGCATGTGCTCATGTCCTAAGTTGGAACTTGCACCTCATCCATAATCCCAAGCACCTCTTGCACTTGCATGCTCCATACACCTGCACATTCACTGGTAATTTAGGACTCGCCATAGTGCACTACACCTTGTTCACTATCTCAACCACACTTACACTCTAGTGCACTTATTGTAGAGACACTACTTCTAACCAACCCTAGTATACACATGACTTTATCTACATGCACTAGCACATTACCTTAGTACACATAACTTGTGCATTATCTCACTCTTGCACACAACCTTGCACAAGCATTTGGACTTAACTTATACACCTTGTGCCCTCGTTGTTAGCTCAAATTCACTTAAGATCCCAAGTGCACATCACCACATCTCTCCTATATGCAAGCACGAGAGTCTTTTTTATTCCAATACCAACCCATGCCCACCTTGTCCACCACAAGGGATGTTCATAAGTAATAATAATAGTAGAAGGTGACATCTCATAGTGCATTAGTGTGCACTAGTATGCCCCTATCCGCTTGTGTGCACTAGTGTGCACATGTGTGCATTGGCACTGGCATTTGCACTTATGTTACCACATGCATGTGCATCTAAGTACCCTTGAGTGCACTCTAGGTCCACTGGTATAAAGCTTGAACCTAATCTCACCTCGTTTATTTGCGTACATCTAGAAAAACTTGCAGTAGTGGCCTTGACACACATTGACAGTGGCACACGCTAGCACAAAAACTTGTGCACTTGTGCCAACAACACTAGGTACCCAAACCTAGTGCATCTATTTGCACTCAAATATGTTGGGGCACATGTACTCAAAACTTAGGTTCACTTGCACTTAAGAACATTTGCACTTAGGTGTGTGTGCACCTGTGTGAGCTTGTGCGCACTTTTGTGCTCATGTCTATGCTTGACTGTACATACACTTGCACTGACACATAGTCCCATCTTAATGCACTATCCCTAGAGCAAGAAACGCACCAAAACCTCACCTTCTATCCTAAATGCACCACACAAGCATGCCACACCTATCCATACTATACATGCACAAGTGTTGGAACACTACTACACACACACATTAGTGCACTTTTCATCCTAGTATGTACACACACACTAGCATATTACTGTAGCCCTTGCATATCAAGCCTTACACACTAGCCTAGTACACTAGCACTTGCACTCATGCAAATACATAGTGTACTCCTATCTACATTAGCACACATGCATGTGCATAGGTGTGCTTGAGCCTTGTCTTTTAAACCTTCCTAGTGCACCTATACTCACCTATAACACATCATATAAACCCAAACACTAGTATGCTACTATTGCACTCACCTCATGCAATCCTTGCCCAAGCACGCAAGTGCATTGTAACAATTTCACTAGCACAACCCTTGCATAATGCCGTACCCTCAATACACCTTGTGTTGAGATATCGAGCTCCACTCGTGATACGTCAGGGTGACCGTTGTGTATTTATGTCATCGACTTGTCAGTGCAGACGCGGTTGGTACACCGCCCATGAATAATAGCTACATGATAGCTATCCTTATCTACTCTAGTTCGTGGCTCAATTAGTATGCCACCTTAGTTAGTTGAGTTTGGTTTGAGACCCATATATAGGGTTCTTCTATTTCTTTGTATGAGAGTTCTTTTGGCTTACACAACTAAGAAGAGGAAAACTATTTTTAGCCTCCACCTCTGTGTGTATTCCCCCATTGTGCAAGCAAGAAAGCTACAAGTGAGACTCCTTCCTTCTCTCCCACAATCTTGACATGGTATCAGAGCCTTGTTCGTGGTAAGAAGCTCAAGAAAGCAAGCCAAGCTCGCGGTGTTCTGGTAAGAGGAGCAGTATTGCTTTTATTTTCTGTTTTGGGAGTAGATCTCTGCAGGTAGCACAGCCGAAAAGTGCAGGAGTGCATTGTCTCAAGTTGAGACGCCCTTCGCGGTGAAGCAAGAGGGCAGTATATGCTGCGGGAAAGGGCTATAGCCCTTGGCGACCCTTTTTTTTTATTTGAGGCCATTTCGGGGCCTGTTTTGGAGGCGGAAGTTTTCTGCACGTACTCAGAAAAAGGCCCAGTTTTATGCTGTGCAGTCTATTCTACAGGTCGGTGAAAAGTTACTGTAGAAATTGCATCGTATGCTTGTGCGCAGAGACATTGGGAGTTACAGAATCATCCCTGTTGCCTGTTGATGCAAAATCATCACTAGGAAGCGACTGTGTGGTCAAATACCACTTTCGTCAGTTTTGCAGATTTGCCTTTGTGAGGCTGAAGCTGTGTTCTTTGCAGTGACAGAATTTTTTGCAGTGTTCTGTAATGGCGTCTGATTCTCTCTCACAGATTGTCACTGAAAAGCTTGACAAGAACAACTTCCAAGCATGGAAGTTTAGAATGACGAATTTCCTTATGGGAAAAGGATATTGCGAATTTGTTGCAGGAAATGAAGAAGAACCAGTTCTTCCTGATGTTCCCAATCAACAACAAATGCAGGCATTTAAAGCATGGCATGAGAGAGCCAAGAAAGTTATGTACTGGCTGTCTATCAACATTTCAAACTCTATGATTGTGCATATTCAAGATGCAAGTACGCCAAAGGAGGCATGGGATACTTTGTCAAAAATGTATAGCACAAATACGCAAGCCAGGAAAATGCAGCTCAAGCAAGAGTTGCATAATGTGCAAAGAGAAAATATGAGCATCAATGACTACCACATGAAGGTGAAGAAGATTGCAGATGCACTTGCTTCCATTGGGTCGCCAGTGGAAGATGATGATTTAGTTTCTGTGACCTTGAATGGTCTAGGAAAGGATTATGCACAGTTCCGAACATCCATTTCCGTCCGTGAAAGATTTCCTGATTTTGAGGAGTTGATTGCTCTTCTAATTTCTGAGGAGCAGAGAAATGGTGGTGCATCTTCTTCAGGAGGAACTTCAAAAGAAGCTATCTTCTACTCAAATGCTCGAAGAGGTAGAGGCAGAGGTAGAGGAGGCCAATATGGAGGCTGTGGTAGAAATCAGAATATGTAGCAAACTCAAGAAAACCAATCCTATGGAGGAGGACGTGGTAACTCTAGAGGCAGGGGGAGCCAAAGAGGTCGTGGTGGATGGCAAAGAGGCCAAAATGCAAACAGTAATGTTGAATGCTACTATTGTGGTAAAATGGGTCATATGGCTAAAGACTGCTATAAAAAGCAGAATGACATCATGAATGGAAAACTGCAACAAGGGAATTATGCATCTTCTAGTAGACAGGGTGATGACAGAAATGAGCCCTTGTTTATGGTGCAGCACATGAACAATTCTGTGACAAGTGCAGAAGAAAGCAATGATGTATGGTATGTTGACTCAGGTGCATCAAAGCACATGACAGGTCATGCAGAATGGATGGAGGATGCAAGAAAAATGGAAAAACCAGGATTTGTGGAGACTGGTGATGATACTGCACATCCTATTGTGCAGATTGGAAAAATTCCTTTGTCTATGCAGGATGGGAAAAAGAAATACCTGTCGGATGTATTTCATGTCCCAAATATCACCAAGAATCTGGTTTCTGTTGGTCAAATGGTTGAGCAGGGCTTGCAGGTCAGATTTAATCCTCATGGATGCTTTGTTGAGGATATGAAAAATAAAGGTCGATTGATAGCAAAAGGAAAGAAGAAGGGCAGAATATTTACATTGGATGCAGACATGTCTGAATTGAGTGCAGCAATGTTTGCGCATGGGACTGGTGTAGTTGCAGATATTGATATCTGGCATAAACGCATTGGTCATGTTAATGTACATCGACTTAAATCAATGCAGACCCAAAATATTGTTGCAGGTTTGCCGAAATTCAAGGTTGCAGAAATGCATAAGGTATGTGAAGCCTGTCAGTTTGGAAAACAGGCAAGGAAACCATTTCCTAGACATGTTCAAGAGAGTGAGAAGCCATTGGAATTAATCCACTCTGATGTGTGGACAACTAAAGCTGCATCTCTTGGAGGCTGTCATTATTTTGTTAGTTTTATTGATGACTATAGCAGAAAAGTTTGGGTGTATTTTATGAAAAAGAAAAGTGAAGTTTTTGGGCATTTCAAAACTCTTAAAGCGATGGTTGAAAAAGAAACAGGCCTGCGGATAAAATGCCTAAGGTCAGATGGAGGGGGAGAGTACCTCTCAAATGAGTTTGCAAGGTTCCTGCAGGAGCATGGCATAAAGCAGCAATATTCATGCAGTCATACCCCACAACAAAATGGAATTGCAGAAAGGAAAAACAGGCATATTGGAGAGGTATCTCGTGCCATGCTCAATGAAAAAGACTTGCCAGATTTTTATTGGGCTGAAGCAGTTGCTACAGCAGTCTACATAATGAACAGGACTCCCACTGCAGCAATACATGGAATGACTCCAGAGGAGAGGTATACTGGTAGAAAACCAGATATTTCTCATTTGAAAATTTTTGGTTGCATTGCCTATATACATGTGCCAGATGAGTTGAGATCCAAGTTGGATCCAAAAGCTGAGAAGTGCATCTTTATTGGTTACTCTCTGCAGGCAAAAAGGGTATAGATGCTATAACCCTTCTACTCGTAAGTTTACAGTGAGCAAAGATGTTGTTTTTGATGAGATGAGTAGCTGGTATAAACCAGTAAATGTGATTGATGATGTAGATGCACAAAATGGTAATGCTGCACAGAATTCACAGCAGCAGTCACAAAATATTAGTGGACCTGGAGCATCCTCTAGCAGTGGTTCACATTCTTCGTCATAGACAGGCAGATTGAGATCAGGAGAATCTTATCAAAGCAATGTAGATAGTGGTATGCAGGTATCACGAAAAGGAAAAGAGAAGGTTGATCAGCCCATGTTTGATGTGAATGCAGGTCACTCTTATGTGGATGGTGAATCCAATGGCTCAGAACAGAGCATTGATGATGAGCTGGGTATTCCTTCTATTGTTACACCTGGAGTAAGGAAGACCATGGATTTTTTGAGAGCACCTGGGAGTGAGCCTACTTTGCGCAAGTCTACGAGAGCTAGGTATCCTGTGGATAGGCTAAAATATGATGGATTTACAGCCATTCACTATGCATATATGGTCAAAGTGATACAGGAACCAGAACCCACTTCTTTTGAGCAAGCCATGGGAAAAGAAAAATGGGAGAAAGCCATGGATGAAGAAATGGATGCCTTGGAAGCAAATGCTACATGGGAATTGGTACCTTTGTCTAAAGGTAAAAATGCAATTGGCTGTAAATGGGTTTATAAGGTGAAGCATAACGCAGATGGTTCTGTGAACAGATACAAGGCAAGATTAGTAGTCAAGGGGTATGCACAAACATATGGCATTGACTATGAAGAAACATTCAGTCCGGTTGCAAGGATGGCAACCGTAAGAGCAGTCATTGCTATGGCTGCATCAAAGGGATGGTCTTTACATCAGATGGATGTAAAGAATGCCTTCTTGCATGGTGATTTGCAAGAAGAGGTCTATATGGAGCAGCCACCAGGTTATGTGCATGTTGTTCATCCTGAGTTTGTTTGCAGGTTGAAGAAAGCCTTGTATGGCTTGAAACAAGCACCTAGAGCATGGTCTGACAAGATAGGACAGTATCTTGTCACTATTGGCTTTCAGATTTCCAAGGCAGATTTCTCACTTTATGTGAGGAAAACAGAGAAAGGTATTATGCTACTTGTCATTTATGTTGATGATTTGATTATGACAGGTGACAGTGATGAAGATATCCTTCATGTGAAAATGCTATTGAAGCAAAAGTTTGAGATGAAGGATTTGGGAGAGCTGTGTTATTTCTTGGGCATTGAGGTGATTAGATCACCAAGTGGGATATAGCTCTTGCAGAGGCAGTATGGATTGGACATGCTGTCCAAATATGGGATGACAGTCTGTAAGCCTATTTCAGTTCCTTTGGAGCAGAATGTAAAGCTGAGCACAGATGCAGGTGAGCTTCTAGAAGACCCTACTATGTACAGACGCATAGTAGGAAGTTTGATTTATATGACTATTACTAGGCCAGATTTGAGCTATGCTGTTGGATTGGTAAGTCAGTTTATGCAGGCTCCAAGGAAGCCACATTTGGATGCGGCTAGACGCATACTTAGATATGTGAAGTCCACATTGTAGTATGGGCTATTTTATGAGATTGGGGTTCAGATACAGTTGCATGGATACACTGATGCTGATTGGGCTGGTAGTATTTCTGATAGACGATCTACCAGTGGATATGTGTTCTCTTTTGGGAGTACTGCAGTCACTTGGAGCAGCAAGAAACAACCCACAGTTGCCTTGTCGAGCACAGAGGCTGAGTACAGGGGTGCAGCAATGGCTGCATGTGAGGTAGCTTGGTTGCATAAGCTACTTTATGATATGCATCAGTCTACAGATGGGCCAGTTGTCATTTATTGTGACAACATGAGTAGTATACACTTGGCAAATAACCCAGTCTATCATGCTAGAACAAAGCATATTGAGGTGCATTATCACTATGTGCGAGAGAGGGTTTTACTAGGTCTTATTGATCTAGTTTATGTCAGCACAGAGGATCAAGTGGCTGACATATTCATGAAGGCATTGGGCGCAGAGAAGCTGCACAAGTTCAGAGACCTGCTTGGTGTGTAGGAATTGGGATTGAGCTCGAGGGGGAGTGTTGAGATATCGAGCTCCACTCGTGATACGCCAGGGTGACCGTTGTGTATTTATGTCATCGACTTGTCAGTGCAGACGCGGTTGGTACACCGCCCATGAATAATAGCTACATGATAGCTATCCTTATCTACTCTAGTTCGTGGCTCAGTTAGTATGCCACCTTAGTTAGTTGAGTTTGGTTTGAGACCCATATATAGCGTTCTTCTATTTCTTTGTACGAGAGTTCTTTTGGCTTACACAACTAAGAAGAGGAAAACTGTTTTCAGCCTCCACCTCTGTGTGTATTCCCCCATTGTGCAAGCAAGAAAGCTACAAGTGAGACTCCTTCCTTCTCTCCCACAATCTTGACACCTTGTACGCCCATGCACTAGAATCAACCGAGCTCCTTACAGGTTGGAGAGTGTATACATTCCTTGGGGCTATCACATACTTCTTCATCTTATTGCACTATCATGATGTACTAGAGCACCATCCTTGTAGTAGAGCTCCAAAAAAACTTACTTTATAACACTTTAACTCAAGCATCTCAGTGCACCACCTCCTCACAATCCTACCTAGCATCCTAGTTTGCCTCACCTAATGACATTGTAGTTACCACCCTTTGCAGCCTAGTGCACTACAATAGTGCACTAGCATATTGCATAAGTGGACATACCTTGTGTACTTGTGTGCCACCATCTCCACTCTTTTTCTCACAAAAACTAGTGCACACACAAGCATACATGTCCACCTAGCTCACTCATATAGATACATATGCATGCACATGTAGTCGACTCCCATTGTGTGCTACCCCTTGCATACCTACTAGAGCACACATGCACAATATGATGACCGCAAGGAGCCTCCTTCTTCAAAATCCTTGATTCATATCTTGCCAAAAGTGGGGAGCTTAAGTATATCAAGGATAGACTATGTATCTTGCCAAGGCATTGAATGACCATACTATTGCATACATAGCCCCACCACCTTTGCACAACATCCTTAAAACATAGAAAACACTTTCATCAGCATACCATGAATACCTTACATCCACAATAGCTAAATCAAGTGCACTGCACATCATATACATGCACCAGGACACACCTAGTTTGCATAACTTAATGTTTTCTCACAATAACACATTGTATCTTGTGTCACTTCCATCTCTGCTTCCTAGCAAACCTACGTATCAAGCATCACACTAAGGCACTCTAACCAATACTAGCAATGCATATTAACATACCTCCCACACATGAAACCTAGTGTCCACATGCATTAACTCACTCTCACACATAGGGAACTCTCTTTAACCTGCACACACATATGAGGGATGCTCTACATCATCATAACCTATTGGCTACTCCATATACACTTCTTCTTGCAATTCACCATGCAAGAAGGAATTCTCCTCATCCATTCGGTGTAAAATCCAACCTTTTGCTACTACCAAAGCAATCACATATCTGAAAATTTCCATTCTAGCAACAATTGGGCTAAAACTCTCTTTATAATCTATGCCATATGTCTGTGCATAGCCTTTTGTAGCCAACTTGGACTTATACATGTTAATAGAGACATCTATGTTATGCTTTATTTCATAGATCCACTTAAAAACCAATAGATTTCTTTCCTTTGGGCAATGAACGTAGATCCTAAGTCATGTTGACCTCTAATGTAGTCATCTCCTCATCCATTGTTGCATCCCAATAAGCATGACCAATGGCCTCCTCAAAAAAAGTGGACTCGACATTCTCAACTACCTTTATCATATAAGCATAACTGTGAGCTAAACTCTCAAAATAAGATCTTCAAACATGAATTCTCACCTTGCTAGGTTCTGTATACCACCTAGATCACTTAGGAGCCTTTACATTACCATATTCTCTTTCTACACCTAGTGTCCTATTTGAAGTAATTACCAAGCCCATCATCCAAGCTCTTTGAGCCACTAGAGTCTCCATCAATAAATGAATGACTAATAGACACATTATTTCCATTTAACATTTTCTTATTCTCTTTTGCCATTATCAACCACACTAGTAGATGCACCTAAAGATTTGGAACTACTACTTCTTCCTCTCCCAAACCAAGGACTAACTATAGATCTACTAGCAGATGATATCTTTGATCCAGTAAGAGTCCATGATTCTTACTTTTTTGTTTGCAAATCACTATCATGATCATCAATATCATCCAATGCATAGATGCATACCAACCAATGATCCAATCAAAAATAACATCCTTTCTCATTTGAAACTCACCACTAACAAGGTTATAATAATGACGCATTTTCTACTTAGTAGAGTATCCAATGAAAATACATTTTTCAACCTTTGGTTCCAATTTCTCCCTTAACTTATTATCTAAATGAACATCTGCAATACAACCAAATACAAAGTGTATCAAGTTTCTTGCATGTAAAACATTCTTCATGAGTCATATCATGAACTACAATTGTGGGAGATCTTTTTATAATATGGACAATAACATGAACAGTCTCAGACAAAAAATTCTTGGACACATTCTTTTCAACTATCAATGCTAGTGCAGCTTCTATTTTTCATTTCTAAAACTCCATTCTGTTATGGGGTATACTTGCATGTAAACTATCTCTTTATCCCATGAGACCTCAAAAAATCAATAAACTCATTAGAGAGGTACTTTCCCTCTCCATCTAACCTCAAGCACTTAAGTTTTAAGTATGTTTCTATTTCAACAATAGCCTTGAAAGTTTTGAAGTGCTTAAACATATGGGAGCTCTTCGCTCAACCAACAAGACCCATGAACCACTTATTGCTTCAAGTGTTTTAAGACAAGTGCAATGGCTACATCTCACATAGCCATACGCACTCTCATACCTACAAGTGTAATGAGCTTACCTTTGTATCCGATTGAGTTGCATCCCCCCTTAAGCTCTCCACTAGCTTAATGATCCAAGGTGTAAGCAGATCCTAAAGGTCCAAAGTCCATGCTTCATTGTTATACACGAGACAAGAGAAGAGAAGAGATGAGAAGAAGGGAAGAAAGAAGAAGATCTCCACCACGATTCCTCACCCTCACACACTCACTCTCTCACACTCCCTCTCTCAAGCACAAGCACAAGCACAAGAAAGAGTAAGAAGAAGAAAAAGAAGAGAACTAGTTTTGGACAAACACAAGAATGAGATTCTTCATTCACTTTTTGTATTTTTGTACATGCCCTACTCCTCCTTGGGCACCCATCCTTTTTTTATATGATCGGCCATTTTAGTCTAGGTCCTTTTTCCTTATTCTTTCCTATTTATACGATTCTTTCACCCATGTCTGCCTAAATTTACAAATTTCACATGAGGAAACCTGGTGCTCTTTTACAAAATCAATTATAATGCACCCCCAGTATTTTCCTTGCTAGAACATTCGGTGCACTTATCACTGTGTGCTTAATTTGCATTTGAGGCATTTCCTACATTTTTTCTAAGCTTGCCTTTCTCTTCCATTTTTCTTGCTTTAGGTTTGTCTTCCATTTTTGATTTTTTGGGGCTTTTTCATCTTGAACTTCTGAAGGTGGTGTAACATTATCCCCCTCCTAGTTGGGTGCTAGTCCCATGGCAGATGTTGGTGAGGGCTTGAGTGTGGTGGACAGGTTGCCATGTGGATCAATGATGGGCGTTGAGGAGGTTGGCTAGAGAATAAGCATAACAAATATGGATGAGAGGTTGTAGAGACCTAGGATAGATTGAGTGGGTAATAGGGGCCTCCGATATTGGTAGTTTGATAGTAGGTTGGTGAATGTACTTGAAAAGGAAAACAAAGTGTATTACCTAGGGGTGTGTCTATCTCATTGTGCAATGCATAGTGTCTGTGCTAGTGGAACTAGGAGTTGGGTCGAAGCCTTAGGCAAGCTCGTGGTGTTGTTCCACACTTGAGGATCCAATTCATGTACAAGGGGAGGTATTGTGGGTGTGACTTAGGGAGACAGGTCTAACCATAGGGAGCAAGAGCCCCCAAGGTATGTCCTGCCCTTGATGTGCCCTAAGTATATGAAGTGGGGGAAGGGGCTAGGATGGTCCCTAGGTGCAATACCCTAGTGACACTTGTAGAGTATAGACGGGTTAATTTCATTGTGGTATTTCTTTCCTTCCCACCTCTTTCCTTCTTGTCCCCCTCCTTTTATTTTATTTTTTGTTATTTTATTTTTCTTTTTTGAATTATAAGGGGAGCACATTAAGAAGCATCCCATTGTTGATGAACAGGGCCACAGGTTGCATGGCGGCTTGAGGGCTCCACTTAGGAATGCCCTGCTCTGCAACATATACCCCTTTAAATTGGCTCTTACATTGAGTGGAGTTGATGACAAAAATGGGTGATTATACCCAATGAGTCTACTGTCACTCGTATCTTCTAAGAGGTTCATACAAAATGCTGGTAGGAGAGTGGTTCTCATCATAAGAAGCATTAGCACACAACTATCTATCCTCGCATTGAGATAAAGAAAGAGGGGCAATGACTACTCTTCCTCCATACTAGGTTTTTGTTTTAATAATATTCATAATAGGCAGAGGTAGTTACATGTGGTGATGAAGGCAGGGTCAAGGCATGAGAAGAAGTCTTTTAGGAAACTTGCTATAGATAGAAGGAGGTCCATTTTGATAAAGATAAATCTTTCTTCAGGGATTGAGTCATTGACATTGTAGATCAAAGGGAAGTTTTATCTACCATGCACCTCCTAGTTGAAATCAACTCCAAACCTTCTTGGGTAGGGCATGTAGATAGGATCATCCCTTTCATGGGATAGGGTGTTGCAAAAGGTGATCCTCGCCCCTAAGCTAGAGTCCCAGATGTTGTTGTGCCATCTATATTGTGCTTCATATCCCTCCACCCTCCAAGGTACCTCCACTACCTTATCTTCCTAGTAGTCTACATATTCTTGTTGCCACCTTGTGGGGTCCCTCATTTGTTCCTCTAGCCATCTCCTTCCTAGCCTTGCTAAAATTTTAATGATGTTTTTCACCACCATAGGAGATAATACTTTGTCCAATGTGCAAGGGAAGGTGAAGGGGAACTCAAAGGAATGGCCATGGTTTTCCCATTTCTCCCACACTACAAGTTCCTAGCCCCAATTAACAAGATCACACTCCTCACTTTGAGGGATGGACACTTGTGGAACTTGCAGTATCTTGGCTTGAAACTTCTTGCGAGTGTGTTCCACCTGCTCTTTATGCTTGTGCCTCATCTCTACCATCCGTTCAAGTGGCCCTACTCCTCCCCTTGCTCTTTTTTTTGTACTTGTGGCTACAGAGGGGGTCTTGGTTCTTGCATTAGTTCTTTCTCTCAATGGTCAAAGTTAGGTTCAAAGTCAGGCCCTTCTTCCTGCATTGGCTCCATGGCTCCTATTGAGGTGGCTACATTTGATGTTCTAGCTCCCCAATCCCTAGCAAGGAGAGTTCTTGTGTGGCTAAGCTAGCTGAGATTAGGTGAGTATATTGCTCCCCTACTCCCAATCTAGTGATAGACTTAAGTGCCTTGGCATGGAGTCCATGTTATAGTGCAGTTTTCTTCTTAGTTGCTCCAATGTCTCTTCTCCTCTCAGCTGCGTGACATTCAATATTGTGCTCAAGAATGTGCATTGTTGCTCTAGCATTCCTGTCTCGACAATTGTTGATTTGCTTTTTGCCAAAAGGTGCTCACTCTCAGAATGGGCCATCTTGTAGGCTAAGTCTTGGATTATGTCTTCATTCTTGGCTTTGTCAAGAATCGTGTGGTGCGGGGGCTTTGCTTGAGCTACTGCACCAAACACACATTGTATACACAAGAGGAAGCTCACTCAAGAACACAAGAAGAGAGATGGAGGCCAAAATGTTTTCTTGCTGGTTTCTTCTTCTTCTTCCACACGCTATACAATGTACACAAAGTATAGATAAGATACAACATAAAGGAAAGTGGTGAGGGCTGAAATGATGAACGGGTTGCCTCTTACCCATCCAACCTCCAATCCTCACTAAGAGAACTAAAGAGGGGCACCACCTAGCCAAAGGGAGGATGGGCTAGGACATCCATTTTCTCAAAGAGAACCAAGAGAACCAAGACACAAATTTACAAGAGAGAATATATGTACTAGACACCATATTGAAATATAAGAGAGAGAGATGAGAGGAGAGGGAGATAATAGAAGAAGAGGTAGAGGAAGCTTGCCATTAGGCTACATAATAAAAGAACTCACTCATAGCTCACCTCCAAGAGATGAGGGTATTCTAGAGTGCTCTCATGGGCTTGTCATTGTCTCTCTCCCTCTCTTTTCTCATTCTCCATGGGCTCTTTATATAGCCTCCATGAGGGATTAGATTAAGCTAATCTTCTTGATTAACTTAATCCTAGATTATGTATGGCATCTTTGAAAATATGGAGCATAGTGAATGGGACAAGTCCCCACCTTGGTCATCATGCAAGAAGCCAAGGGTGGTGGTAGACAACATAGAAAAATGGAGCTAGATTACAAGAGGTGGGTGCCCAAAGCACATTATTATAATATATTTACAAGAAGGATAGAGTGGAAAGTTGGTGTGGTGAAAGAGAGAAGAAAATTGCATATAGCCAGCAGTCTGCGCCTTCGTAACTTCAAATCCGTGAGGAATTTGAAAAAAGTTTCTTCTGCAACTTTGTAGACCAGGTCGAAACCGATCGGCTTTCGCGGGAATTTTCTTGAAATTAGCTTTTTCTTGGGAGTTATTGAGATTATAAAAAAGGCTTCCAAAAGCTGCTTTAACTTTAGTATCCCATATGTATATAAATACATATAAGCATGTGACAAAAGGGGTCCATGCTTGTAAGCTTTTGTGCAAGATCCAAATGACACCATGATGTGGATATTGACTTGTGTGCAAGGGTGAGGTGTCCTCTAATGATGGTGATAGATTCCAAATCTTAGTGATGCAGACGGGGCCCATGTGTAGTTGGAGGCTAGTCCTTTGAAAAATCCATGCATTCACTCAACTCCTAGGTGTACTCCTTTTTCATCTTCACTAAGATAACCATCCCTTTTACCCTTTACATTGACATGCCTTCTAAGAACTTGTTCCTCCCATTTGCTAGAGTTATCATAATCGAGAAGCAATGTAGCATACCTAGTGCTTGAAGAGTAAACCCAAAGTGATATGGTAAGCTCTTGATAGGGGCTTTGGCCAAAATTTTGTGGTAATAATCCGGGTTGTAAAAAACCCGGATCATTAGCCCTCCCCTTAGGCTAGAGGTATCATAATCGAGAAGCAATGTAGCATACCTAGTGCTTGAAGAGTAAACCCAGAGTGATATGGTAGGCTCTTGATAGGGGCTTTGGCCAAAATTTTGTGGTAATAATCCGGGTTGTAAAAAACCCGGATCAGTGGCCTTCTAAGTCAAACGGTGCATAACCAACTACACTAATCGACTGGCACTATATCTTTGCCAGCTGTAGGTAGGTGTAACAAACTAAATATAATAAGTGATGAGTAAGTGGCCATGTGATTATCATAATGACCACCAACGTGCTAAGTATAGATATGTGGACTCATCTAGCCAGGCAGTCCATCATCAATGTCTGCACGTGTTGAGCTTGCCATCTCAATAGGCTTCCCATTCCTCAACTTTCTCCTTCATCTACTCTAGCCCTTGATTTCGGTATTGAGTTACAGTGGCAATGACCTGCTCCTGCTCCTGCAGCCATAGTATGTGCATTTGTTCTTGCTCTTGGTTTTGATGTTCCACCTACTCTTTCAATATGGCTTGCTCGTGGAGAGCTGATTGTAACTAGTTGTGCAGCTCCATTAACTTCTTCTTAGTCTTTTCATATCTTTGGTTCCTTGCTAACTGTAGCTCTGTCCTTGCCACTTCTCAGTGCCTCTTCAACTTCTTTATTTCTAGCTCTAGACATTTGTTTTCCTAAGAGTTGAAGGTGCACATATTCTCTAAGGATATGCAATTTTCTCTTTCTTCATCACACAACTCCTTTAGACTCTCTTCTCCCTCTCTTGCCTTTAAGGCCTCTTTAAGAGCGATTACTTTCATGTTCATGATGGTCATCACTCTTGCTTCCTCGACCTTGTAGGCTTTAAATGCAATCTTTTCTTCTTCAAGCTCCATAACAAGTGCGGCCTCTTTCTCCTCTATTTCCTTGTTGAGTTAGCTTTGCAGCTCCTTTACTAATTCATCCTAATCTTCATTATTGTGCATGGCCAAAGGCACAGAAGTGGTCGAGACTTCTAACCAAGGTATGTTTGGCCCTTGGCGTGATTATGCATTGCTTGTCCTATTGACCTCTTTGTTCCTACAAGGGGGGCTCCTTCACTAGGTGTAGGCACAAGTTTCTATACTTTGCTAACTAAGTATTGCACCTAGGCCATAATGTTGCTTTCATTGACTTCCTTCCGCAATTCCTTATGTTGGAGTAATTGTTAGTGTGGCCATGATTGGTGGGATTGGGTGTAGAGGGGCTTTACCCTTGCCTTCTACCACCAGTATTGGTCTCACTTCCTCAGTTACTATGCTAGTGCTTGTCACATCCTCTCTTGTTGGGCTGATTTTTGCCAATTCCTAAGATTCGAAGGGTTGCTCCATGGATCTGTGAATGGCTGGGGCAATCTCCTGCTCCTCCTATTGCCTTATTCATTCTTCCTCCTTTTCTTGCCTCTTCATGTGCTCTTCTTCTAATCTCTTCGATTCCTCCTCCACCCTTAGCAACTCCCTATTTTCTCGGAGGTGGATTGAGTTCTTCTTATGGAGATTTTGAGGGTGATCTTTTTCCTCCCCCCTTAGATTGACAACTAGGAGCCTTACTACTCATTGAGTGTCCTCTCACTTAAGGCTTCTGCCTATTGAGAGGGTTGGTCATTCTCCTTTTCATTAGCAACTCTCTCTAAAAATCCATCCTGTCTTGCCCTATACAATTGACTTGCATTCAACTGATGGGGTTGGATCTTCAATATTAGTCTTTTTAATCTAGCTTTCTCTATGGTTCATTTTTGGTAGTCCATTCTCTAGTATGTGGACTATGTCATCTACCCAATATGGTGTGAGGTCTACTCTAAACAATTCTTATTCACTAAACATTTTAAAAAGGTGTGCATCTAATAGGTCATCAATGATTCCCTATCCACCAATGACTTCTCCTGTGGGTATGCAGGACATATGACCTACTATATGATGCTATTTTCCCTTGTGTATGACCACAGAGAATTAAAATTCTAAAAGCAAAAGTAACCATCAAGCAATGCATCCCATTGTGCAAGGTTTATTCACAAGATAAAGAAATGCTTGATGATCCACAAAGATGGTGAAGTGTGTCATTAAAAGCTAGTGTCTAAACTTCTTTACGGCAAACACCATGGCTAACCTTTCCCTCTCCATTGTGGAGTAGTTCATTTCTGCCTCAATGAGCTTGTTAACCCTCAAATGAATGAAGGTGGAAAATCCGGAAAAGCTAAAGCAGAAGACAAAGACAAAGGCCAAGGCAAAGAGAAACAAAAGACAAAGATGCACAAGGAGAAGAGTCCTAAATAAGGGAGAAAGGCGCACAAGGAAAAGCGCAAGTCAATACTTTTGTAAAAGAGCGCAAGCACATCATGGTTTAATTCAAGGAGCGTGCTCTCACCCGTGCAATTTGTAAATGTAGACAGGTGGTGGAAAGGAAGCTAGAAAGATAGAAGGACAATGGGAAAAAGGGCCTAGGCTACGGCCGGCCGTGTAAAAAAAGGGGAAAAGGGGATGATCGCCCAAAAGGGATTTAGGGTTTTGTATATAAAGTTGAAAAGTGAATGAGAAGCTCATTCTTGTGTGTGGCCAAAAGTGGCTCTCCTCCTCTTCTTCTTCTTCTTCTTCTTCTTCTTCTTCTTCTTCTTCTTCTTGCTTGCTTGAGCTTGTGCTTGAGAGAGGGAGTGTGAGAGTGTGAGGGAGTGAGTGTGTGAGGGTGAGGGACCGGGAAGGAGAAGCTCTCCATCTTCTCCTTTCTTCTACTCTTCTCTTCTCTTGTCTTGTCTTGCTCGTGGCAATGGAGCTTGGAGTGTGGAGCTTGAGGATGGAGCGTTCTTGACACTTGCACTTGGATCGTGGAGCTCCCGGAGTGCATGGGAGAGGAGGTAACTCGATCGGCATGGAGGTAAGCTCACTACACCCATAGATATGGAGGGCACGTCGACTATGTGAGAGGTAGCCATTAGTGCTCAGCTTGGAACGCTTGAAATAATAAGCGGTCCGAGGGTCTTGGCGGTTGAGCGAAGGCTCCCACATTTTGGTTCCGTCGCTGGGACATACTAATTCAAGCCTTGAGCACTTGCACGCTTCAAATCGAGCATTGGAGTAGGGTTTTCCCCGAACCGCTGCTTTAGGTAGATAGGTAGGAAGCAAGGGAGTTTGAAGAGGTATTCAATCTCCTTAGCAAGTAGGTTTTTGATTTGTTGTTGAATATTAGAGTAAGACAATTCATCTCCATCTTTGGTTTTGATTTTTGTTGCATTAGGTTAAGGTTAGGATAGGAAAAAAGAAGGAAAACAGTAGGGTTTTCTGTTGCTGTATAACAGGCTGAAATAGGGAAATAGGGGCACAGATTCAAATTCCTGGCTGAAAGAGTATGAGGGACTTACTTCTGAGATCACAGCAGGCTGGATGGGGCAATAAGAGGCCCAGAAAACCAAGAAAGGCCACATTTGACATCCTGCACTCTAAGAAGAGAGGAAGCTTGAGGGCCAGGGAGAGAGAGAGAGAGAGAGACCTGCGGGGAGATCGTCAACGTGCTGATCGATTCGAGCGCCACACCATTTTTAGGTATGCCAGGCATTTCCCTCTGTGGCTTTGCATCTAATTAGGCTACACGGCACAATTTGGTAGAGTAGACGTCATCCTAGAGGTATCGCGTGCAACTCCCAGGCCGTCGGCCATGCAGTCGGACTAGTTCGTCCGAGCCCCAGAATAGGATTGCCCTATCTCTGGAGTTGGACTGTCCGACTCCGAAAATTGGACCTCACCAAAAACCATCCGACTTCGAAAATCAGACCACTTTTTCTATCCGACTCCCAGAGTCGGACCACCCAGAGTCGGATGCCACCCAGAATCGGACCACCAGGATCAGACCAGTCCTAGAGTCGGACCACGTGTCAAAATCAGACCATTGGTCCTAGCGTAAAAATCGGACCACTTTTTCAATCCGACTCCTAGAGTCGGATCTGACTACTAGAATCGGAGCACCCTGTCCGATCCGATTCCTAGAATCTTACCACTACAAGAATCGAACATGACCAAATTTGGACCACTGGGCTGATCAGACCAACCCAAAATCGGACGTCCGATTCTGATAATCGGAATCCTGAAAATCAGACATCTGAGAATCGGACAGAAAATTGTCAAAATTGGTCAGGTATCTAAGACACAAATTTTTACGCATCTAAACCCCGAATTTGACCCCAAAGGCTACGTAGAGCTAAAGGCACATCACAAATCCATCACTAGGCTGAAACTTAGAGCAAGTAATTCAAAATTTGGCTATAAACGGTCCTCCAAATCACGCATGGTGTTTACCATAACGGCCCTGCGGGCTGGGGGGATTGCCTCCCCCCCCCTGGACCCCCGTAGAGAGGGCTCAGCCCCTCTGCACCTCCCCCAAGTAGGTTGGAGAGAAAACGCGCGCCATGACAGGTCCCCCAAATTAGACCCTAGTGTAGTGATGGCTCTACACGAGCATGGATTCTCACTTGCAAAAGAGCAACCAAAAGCCCATACCCGAACAGAGTTAAACAGAGACCCTAGAACATCAATGGGCCAATCTAGCCAACAAGGGCAAAAAGGCCACACTGCAAAAACACATATGTATTGCATACGGACTGCATCTAGTCAAAGCAGAAATCAACAACATCAAGCGACAATAGCGAGAATGACTAGATATGACAATCTTGACGATTGATGCTCCTTGAATAGCACTGCACTGACAATCCAAGGCATCAATGGAGAATCCACATCTGGCCGTGCACTTGGGGACTCAAGGGCATCTATCAGAAGGCTTAAATTTACAAGCCAAGACCCGGAAGACAAAGACATAGTACCACCTTCTTATCTTAGGGTCAAGCTCACTGCGAAAAGAGAGCATACTATCGATGCTCTAATTGATGAAGGAGTAGACTTTAATATCTTGACCTATGAATCATGGACCCTACTAGGCCAACCAGAGCTCACACAGACTAATGCAACTCTTAGCCCTTACGGGGGACACCCACAAGCACTCATAGGGAAGTGCAAAATCCTTGCGACAATTGAAACTGAAAGCTTGCCTATCGTATTTCATGTTCCTCCAAATAGTGCCAGTTACAAGAAGGAAACCCTCCTTGGAAGACCCTTCAAAAGGGCAACCAAGTGTGAGGCTGACTATGTAGCACAGAGGATACATCTAACACTACCGGGCATAAGGATAGTCACAACCTTTAGCAAGGGTGACCTCATTGAACCTCGAGGGAAAGGCAAGGAAGGTGTTGACGTAACAGTTAAACCTACTAACGAGAGCAAGGAATTGTTGGAAGAGTTGATACAAGCACAGGTTGAACAACAAGAACCAGTGAGTGAGGCCATGCCTGAAACAAGAGGGTCAAGGGACAATGCCAAGGACAGGATTTGGACTTACAAATATCATAGAAGACCCCAAAAGAAGCCCAAGCCTTATAGACGAAGGCATCGATGGAGGGTCAGCACAATGCCACGATGGATATCCAAAGCATTGCTACGTGCTCAAGGGTATTACGCAGGTAACCAATGGATTTGGGTACCAAAACCCCCTGTTAAACCACCTCTATCAGCTGAAGGCCAGATTGCATCAAAAGTAACGAAGCACAGGAGGAAATCTAAGAGAAACTCCAGGTCTCGAGGCAAGAAACAAAACATGAGCATTCGAAAGAAAGAGCCAAGGCCTGGCATGCCTAATAAGCATAGGTCATATGTAACCATTGAGCATGCACAAAGACCATTAGTGCTCAGGGAGCTTTTGACTTCCCAAGAGGATAATGAGCACCAAAGGCTCAGCGCTGCTTGTGAGAAGGCTGATTACTCAACAAAGCAAATAGCACAAACGTCTAATAGCCTCGAACAAATCATTCAGCCAGTGCCAAGTCCAAATAAGAGTCCTAGATCTTCTACACCCTCTTTTTCCAAATGAATACAGAAAGCACTACAACAGTCGTCAAAGGCGACTGCTCAATCCCAATCTCTATCTCCATCTAAGCTTCCAAATATCCAAGAGGTGGGACATAACACCATCCGTAGCTCTCAGCCCAAGGATATGCCTAAGCAACCTAATGTTACTAGATCAACTCATGCTCAATCTACACAGATGAATGCTCAAAGCGCAACAAAAGACAACCACTTTCGATCGCCCTAGGGACTTGACACTGCAATCCACCAAGGGTAGCCAACCCACGGGACTAGCTGCTACTACTTCCAATCAAGGATCACAGCAGTCACAACCCTTGGTCATGACAATGCCCCTTGTGGGATGTGTCCTTAGTAGTTTACCTGTGGAGGAGGTGTCACAGCCAACTTCCTTGACAACTCCAGCAAAGTGCCTAAAGCCTAGGCTGGAGGAGTTAAACACAAGGGAATTGGCTAAAGAGCTAAACTCTCCAAAAAGGGAGGCAGTTGTACCCTCACAACCTGGCAAGGCTATTCAGCAGGCCACGGCTATGTCCCATAAGAACACACTAGAGAAAGAGAATGCTAAGGCCCCAAGCACATCAATGGTTGATTTGGTCTAGGGTCCTGAGTCATTGAGAGATGCACGTTTACTAACCAAGAAAAAGAGGAGAAAATAGTGAAAACAACAACAGTTGCAGGTGGTTGTGGACCCCAAGAACATTGAGACGAAGAGCGCTGGAGAGCTGATGAATAAAGCATCGAGTCCATCCACCAATGAACCCATTGACGCCTCTCCTAATAGCAGTGAAACCTCAGACACATCTGTGTGCTCTGAAAAATCAAAGCAATCATTACCATCAATGGCTGCTTGCAACACTCAATCCACCGACAATAGAACTTGCATTGACCAATCAAGAGTGGATGCAACGCTATCACAATAGGGTGACAAACCTATACCAGTCACATCCAAGGAGAACCGTGACGCAATAACAAAGCCTCAAGAGAAACGTGGAAACCCCAAGAGCATAAGAAATCCTAGCATTAGCCAAACTTGCTCATCTAGTCCTAAGCCCCCAGCTATGCTAAAGCCCAGGCAAACTCCTAGAACCTTGCATGAGATAGCAACCGAGCAAGCCCTTGTGGAACATAGAAGTGTCACAGAGTGCTTAACCGAATTGGATGCTAAGCTTAGAGTGTTCGCACGTGTCTATGTCCTAGCAGACATGGGCACATTCCCTAAAGAGCAACTTGAAGAATACTTGCCATTTCCCTTGTCCTGGGAAGAGCAAGAACATCTTGACAAGCACTATAACAAGCTCCTATATGAACGCATGTGACTCATCTCTGACGAGGAAGCCAACGAACTACGCTTAACTGTAACATTCAATGATGTGATCTGCCAACCAAATCTCTTAGAGATCGAGCAATTAAAGTGACTGTCAGAGGGATGAAGTCAATTTGAACAACATTGGTGTGAAAACCGCATTGCAATGGCCAAACTAGGAGCCCAGATCATGACAGTCTCAGAGGAGTGATTGGCCAAATGGCGGTCTCAAAGAGACCCAACCTATGTGGCACCAACTTCCCTTCGGGTGCTAACTGCCATTCGGGGTACGGACTTAGCTGAAACTAGCCAAGTGAACTCTCTGTTTGATAAGGTTCTCATTGAGGAGGAGTCACATGTTTCCAGTAGACTCGGACAAGGTTCCATGCTACTCGATGTTGCAAAATATCTATCAGTATTGAGTAAGCTGGCACGAGTACTAGATGCGTGTGCCATGCTCCAGTACAATCCAGAGTTCTACACTTGGCTTCTACCCTCATGATGTGACAAGGATTCGTAAATATGTGCATTAATAAGCAATAAATTTTGTGACCCTGTATAGACAATATCAACACACACAAGTAATGATAGTCAAGCACAGGGAGAAGAGTTGGGTTCAATAGGCTACGCTCCTCAAGTCCTCCTCTCACCACACATTTAAAAGTTGGGTGACCATTCCTGCCTCCAAGTAGAGGGCATGCAACCCTCATTACTACCATAGGATGCCTTGACTAACATCTCTGAGGGTGTAAATAGGGTACTGTCCCTTTCTGTACACCTTTCTCCCTTTCCGGTCTATCCTTTTGAGGACAAGCCCTGCCCCACTCCATTAACAATCAGTCCATGCAACTTAGCATAAGCCAAGATCTTCTAGTGGCTAGAGGCAAAATAAACATCATCATGGGGGGCCATCCCTCTACAACAAACACTGCATGCCTCATCTCTCCCCTCCTCGTTATATGCGCTTGATAACCCACTATATAATCCCTTTCATGCAAATGGTTTTATCCTGCATCAAGGCCTAATCCTTGGTTCGCATCTTGTAGGTCCCCCTACGAGGAAGACATGGAGAACCTAGGGTAGTTGGCTTGCAAAGACGCTCTCCGCTGTCGACGAGAACATGCAGTACACGCCCCTCCGCCGGTGCGCTATGTGCCTACCCTCAAAAGGTATGCAAAGAAACGAGGTCCCAAGTGACACCGCCCTGGACGTAGGCCAAAGAATCCCCGGGTCGGGGGAGTAGAAGCTCAAAGAAGTACACAAGGTGTGGCAACACCGGTTGTGCAAGTCCCCAACAGGCGCTCGGACACCAGGTGCTCAAAGGTTGAAAGGGTAGCTCGAGACAAGGAAGAATTCGATGCATTGTTCAAAAGCATCTTAGAAACGGTCGCAGCCAAAGACTACACCATTCAGGTCCCGGCCGACATCTTTCCTGCCCAACCTCACAGGAGCCCCTCACCAGTAGAGCCTCAGTCGCCTAACCACCCGAACTCACCCCGCCTTGTGCAAATCAAGTAGCCCCTATGATATACAAGCATCTTAACAAGCCATCTTGCCATAACTTTTTGTCTTTTGATGATTAAAGGGGAGGCTCCCCACTTGTACACACTTCCTTTACCTATCGTTAATATATGCCACATCTTTAACAAGCACTGGAATAGGCATTGCAATTAGCATCATAGCATTTTGAAAAGTTATATCTTGACATGATTGCATTTTTTCGTTGTACTTGACGCATGCGACTTGCATATACTCTCATGAAGTGACAAGTGGATGCAGGATGACACAGGTCTTCATGCAAACATGTTCAATGCCCAAGTCACCAACCGCACAAAGAACCGCAACAAAGCCACGCTGCGGAACATGAAAAATCACCCTTTCAAGTGCCCACATCGCACAAACCAAAGCATAGTCATGGGCTACGCTCTCTTCTTGGGTCAAACTCTACAGTGAGCTCATGACGGTTGTTACCTCAATCATACCAACATCGCGTGTCGCAAAGAGGTTTGCAGTATCTCAAGTGTATCTCCCCATCTCAACAACAACTTCTCTAACAACGACGCTAGGACACAATCATCATTGTGATATCCATTTCTTGAGCCTTCGAAGCTTGACATTTCCCAATCCCTTGAAAGGCTGATAGCCTCAACATATTGCAATGGTTGTACTCAGGCAAGTCAAAAAAAAAAAAAAGAGAACGAAAAAGATAACAAGCACCCACAATGACAGCACAGCACCTAGGGGTCCTCAAATTAGGTGCATCCAGTGACCTTGGTCGGCTGGCTCCGTCCCTAGTCCCCTAGCCCCTTAGCATCACCCACAATTGTTCAGGGCACACCAAGGGTAGGACATACCTAGGGAGCTTGTCTCACCTATGATTAAACCTGTCATCCTGACCCATTCACACAATTCCCTCTTGCACTCTGCCTTAATACCATTGCAATCAATTGTGGTAAGCACCACATGAATGGTCATGAGAAGTACAATGTCCTCATCATGCAGGTCCAATAGCTACCAGCTATACCGATCGTGCAGTGTCCCTGTGTTCCATGATGTTACATTGTGCAATCACATTGCAAAGGATGTTGCAGACACCTTCACGTGTACTTCTTCTCAACATGGATAACTTTGCTTCATCCACACATCGTTATGAGAAACCAGCCTGCGGTCTTCTACCTATGTAATATCTAAGTATGTACGAGCACTCACATAATATTTGCACCGAAGTATATACACAGTTTGGGTCCTCAAGTGCAGGACAATACTCTTAGCTTGCTTAGAGTTTGACCTCTCTCCCAAACTAATTAAACTATGTCTTGTGCACGATAAAGAAGACTAGCACTACCCCTAGGGAGAGACCATCTATGAGAGGTTTTCAATTGCAGGTATTGAAGACTCCAACGAAGGTGTCGTTCGCTTTTCATCAACACTCAACTCTGCATTCCTATCCTTATCAACCTATAAGCCTACCAATAATCAACATGTACAGAATCCCCAACCAACCGCCACTTGTACTCCATCAGTGCAACCCCCCCCAAAGAATAGCCCTACCACCAAATCCCATTTCCCTACCACCTATCACTTAACCCATCAACATGTCCCCAATGACCTTCCTCCCCACCACTACCAACACACCGCCATGGCAACCACAAACTTCCTTGCCACCCACATCTTTGATGCATGCTAACGCCTGCTACCTACGATGGTGAGTGCCATGGGACTGGCACTCGTCTAGGAGGGGGGTAATGTTAACCCTCAAATGAACAAAGGTGGAAAATCCAGAAAAGCTAAAGCAGAAGACAAGGACAAAGGCCAAGGCAAAGAGAAACATAAGACAAAGACACACAAGGAGAAGAGTCCTAAATAAGGGAGAAAGGTGCACAAGGAAAAGCGCAAGTCGATACTTTTGTAAAAGAGTGCAAGCGCATCATGGTTTAATTCAAGGAGTGCCGGGCTCTCACCCGTGCAATTTGTAAATGTAGACGGGCGGTGGAAAGGAAGCTAGAAAGATAGAAGAACAATGGGAAAAATGGCCTAGGCTACGGCCGGCCATGTAAAAAAAGGGGAAAAGGGGATGACCGCCCAAAAGGGATTTAGGGTTTTGTATATAAAGTTGAAAAGTGAATGAGGTGCTCATTCTTGTGTGTGGCCAAAAGTGGCTCTCCTCTTCTTCTTCTTCTTCTTCTTCTTCTTCTTGCTTGCTTGAGCTTGTGCTTGAGAGAGGGAGTGTGAGAGTGTGAGGGAGTGAGTGTGTGAGGATGAGGAACCGGGGAGGAGAAGCTCTCCATCTTCTCCTCTCTTCTTCTCTTCTCTTCTCTTCTCTTCTCTTGTCTTGCTCGTGGCAATGGAGCTTGGAGCATGGAGCTTGAGGATGGAGCGTGCTTGACGCTTGCACTTGGATCGTGGAGCTATCGGAGTGCGCGGGAGAGGAGGTAACTCGATCGGCATGGAGGTAAGCTCACTACACCCATAGATATGGATGGCGCGTCGACTATGTGAGAGGTAGCCATTAGTGCTTGGCTTGGAACACTTGAAACAATAAGCGGTTCGAGGGTCTTGGCAGCTAAGTGAAGGCTCCCATAGAGCTATCTACTAGCAAAACTCACTGGATAGTCAAGGTTATGTTTACCAAGTTGGCATAGCACTTCCCCCACGATAAATTTTAATGCATCGATGTGCATATGAAAGGTAATGGACCAATCTAGGGCTCTTAAGATAGGACCTGAAGTTGAAGCCTATTTAAGACTTTCATAGGCCTATTGTCATTCTTGGGTCCACTTGAATAGTATTAGTTGCTTCTACAAGGGTGTAGCAATCAATACATAATTCCGTACAAACTGCCAATACTATCCTATGTGGCCTAAGAAACATTGAACTTCCCTAAATTTAGGCGAAGGGGAAAGGTCTATAATCCCCTTGACTTTGAAAAAGTTTGTAGCTATCCCATTTCTCGACACAACATTCCCTAAGATGCAACCATGCTTCAGCCCAAATTGGCACTTTAAGGGGTTCAATGAGAGACCATATTACTGACACCATTCAAATACTATTTATAGCTTTTCCAAGTGCTCTTTCCAGTTTTTGTGGATGTATAGGTCATCAACAAACACTTCCAACCATTTCATGAGCATGTTCTTGAAAATGGCACACATGAGGCAGTGGAAGGTAGTAGGAGTATTAGTTAGTCCAAATGGCATGACTATATAGGCAAACACCCCCCATTTGGTGGTAAATGCCTTAGATGGATTGGAAGGACCCCTTTGTTTTTTATCGGATCCCAAGTGGTTGAGGTATATCAAGATCACTATTAGAGCTCACCTCCTCTGACTCGGAATTGTACTTGTCATCCCCAGTAGGAGAGGCTATCTCCCCTAGTGTTTGCAACTTTGAAGCTAACTCTACTCCAAATAATGGTGTGGTGCAAGGACAAGCTAGTTCCACTAGCTCATAATCTACCACCTTGAGGCATTCTAACCAAGCTCAATCGCAATATGCCTTGGCAACTCCTTTGCTCACTTGAACCGTGTTGACCTCTCAAGGCTTAATGTCCACTCTGATTTGCTCAATTACTCTTCTCTCGATGTCATATCCTATGGTCTATCCTTCCTCTTTGCTCTCCTCAATGATGGAATATCAGTCTTTGTAGTTGTCATCAAAATCCTCATACTGGGACTGTACATTGCTAGCAAGGTTCCTACTTCTGAGATCTACCACACTTGTCATGAGAGTCCACTTATATAACGAATTCAGGTCATGCACCTTAGCCCATTGCCACTCTCTACTTTCCATAAGATCATTGAGAGGCTTCAAATTAGTAGTTGGGTTATCCACAAGCTGACTTGACTGGAACTCGATGATTTTTTAGAGTTCTAATTTGTTGTCTAGGACACAATAAGTGATTGGTGTTGGTTGACACATGGAACACTTGACCAATATGCACAAGGGTACAGCGCGTAGGTTAGAAGTGAGGGAAATCTTAGGTTTGCTAGCTAAGTTTGAAACTTTCTTGGATCCACCCTCATCCTCTGAGAATGGAAGAACCATGGTTGCCAATACGTGCATCCACAGTCTTGCTCATCCTGAGGGTAGGGAATGTACCTTGTTAGAGGTCCATAATTGCTTCTATACCTCAAATCACTCTTTATCACGGTAGAGATGGCATCTAAGTCTATTGTTGAGATTTTCCATGTGTCCATCTCTACCTCAGACTGCTTTTGATCTAGTACCCAAGAATATCAGGCCATTACCCCAATCCTCAATTATTCTGGCATTTCTCATCCAAGGTTTGTTGAGCAGTGTATCATAATCTACCCCCTTCATAACTATGAAGTTCACTAAGAATTGGATTCACACTATCTTAGTGGCAAGTCCTCTACGACTCCAAAGGGTCTAACCTTCATCTCATTTTCTAGAGTGACATTGAACCTTGTGGTATCCACCAAAGGTTTTTCCCAAGCTTGCAACAATGTATGACTAAGTACACTAACCCTTGCTCCTATGTCTACTATCCCCTTTTGTGTAGTATCCCCTTAGGTAATCATAGGTAAGATTGTGTGCATCTCAATGCTCTCCTAAAAGGCAATTACATGTGAGCTCTTAGATATTGGATTCAGTGTTAGATTTATTATGTGTGTCATGGCAGCATGGTTTAGAAAATCTTGCGGCTCATAGTCATTCTACGCTCTACCCATTGCTTCAATTCTTGCCAAAGTGTGGAGTTTTACCTAGGTAGTTCAGCTAATGACAACGTCACAGGAGTTGTTATTAGTGAGGTTAAAAATTTTCCATCCACCTTTCCCACCTTAGCTCCATGGGCTCCCAACCAATGCTTGTGAGCCATTTGTGTATCCATGGCCCTCTCATCATGCCCATGCAGTTGTTCACATGGTGATGTTGTCTCTTCTACCCTCAAATATGTGGGAGAGGCTAGTAGGCTCAAGGTTGAGAGTTCATTAATCTCATCCTCAATTATTGGTTGGAGGTGAGCTTGTGCTTCTTTTATTCACTCCTTGACCTTATCTGTAGTCCTCAACTGTTGGTTGGGGACACGATACTCTCCAATCTTAGTGCTTATTTTCTCTCTCGTCTTGGGAGCAAATGTCTTTGCTTTGATGTCAATGACCTATTTTCCCTTGGTTAATGTGGTCTCACTCTTGGTCTTGAGTGTTATTTTTGCCTCAATTCTCTTTTTCCTCCATCATTGACTCCTCTTCCCTATAGAGCGCATCCAAGTTGCTAGGTCCATGCAATGAGATACCGGCCTACTTTGTTTGAGCTCGTGTTATGACATTTAGGGGAATAAGTGTGGCATCATTGTTGGGTGACTCAACACATAACAATTCAAGTAGTACACATGGCACGATTATCGAGCTAGTGGAGGGTTTTCACCTAGGAAAATTGGCAAACAGATGTGTGACTCTACATTTGTAACGTACCTACCCTTGAGTATGTGACGGATAACACTTTAGTAGTTGCCTAAATTTTACCTTCTAGTCGTCGCCATCCACCTTGCCATAGGTTAGTACTCAGTTTTGTCACAATGAGTGAGAATAGTGAAAATCCTACCATTAAGAAGTTAGACAAGAACAATTAACCATCATAGGAGTTCCAAACAACAAATTTCCTATTGGAAAAGGCCTCTATGAGTTAGTTTCAAGTAAAGAAAAAGAATTAGAGCTAAGTAATCTTGAGAATGCAGAAGAATTAAAGGTATGGAAAAAATGGAATACAAAAGACAAAAAGGTAATGTATTGGTTATTTTGCAATCAATGATAACCTTGATTTGGAATCGGGACATTCAAAAGGCAGGTGGTTCCCTTCATAGTGCACACACTGCACATGAGGTCATATTGGTGTTTATATTGACTCTTCTAGTCTAGTGAGCTCCGCTTTTAGGTCGGCTATTTAGTTTGGTCAACACTCTTTTCTTTTTCTTGTTCATTGGGGGCCACTCATTTACTAGTTATTGTAGCTATGTTGGTGTTCCTAATTGCATTACTACCTTACTGTGCAACTAGAGACCTTCTCTCCCTAAGCAAGTCATCTACATGTATGGCTTCCTCAAAGAATCTCACAAGAACATCCCTTTGCATATTTGAGTTGCTTGCAAGGGCTTTATAGAGTTCTTCATTTTGAAACTCATTAATGAATACAGTAGAGACTGCTCTCTCATTAGGTCACTCAGCTGTAGATACCCTCTTATAGAGACTCCTTATATATGTGACGTATGTTAAGAAATGTGCAATCGCATCCACCATAGCCTCTTTGTTTGGAACAAACAAGGCAAAGAAACAGACTGCAAATAAAGCCCTAGACTAGGTCATGTATGCATGGTTTATTAAAACTATAGTTGGTGAATACCATGGTCACTTTCCACCTTTCTCCATCTACCAATACCACCTACTATAAGCCTATAAAAGGCACTAATCCCCACACTCATTCCATCAGTTATTATCATTCAGTTGTACTTGCATTATGCTTGGATAATATTAGTTCTTCTTCTTTGTTAATGCCTTTGCCTCATAATGATTGTCTATTTTCTCATCAATGATCCTCCATAGCATGAATCTCTCACCTATCTCTAGTTTGAGTCATTCCAGTTTGAATTTTTGGCTCCCTCCACTTTTCCATGAATCTCTCACCTACCTCCATAGCTACCCACCTTCAATGGAGGACATGAATCTCTCTTCCCAAGCCATTTCAATTCAATATCTCTTGTGAAGAACTCTTTTCTTGCTCTAGGTGCTCCTCTCCATCACTTCAAAGTTCAACATTACTGAGTCTATGCTCCCACATTGCGCCTATGTAATAGCTCGCAGGCCAATTTGCACCATCTATGATTCGTACCATCGATTTTGCATGCACACGCGATGATGCCACCTAGTACCATAGGGAAATTGAAGCTACACAGCCAAGATATCTCCAGCTCAGAGAGTTTGTAAAATGGTTATGTCTAATTGCTGCAATAAGAAAAAAACTAGTCGCATGTCAAAACCCTAAAGAGGGCAACCATAGCCATCAAGCTTCAAGCTCATGCATCACTTTCTTCTCTCACTCCTGTGGCTCAAGTCAAGTCACTGACTCTCTAATCTACTCTAACACTCAGTCTTCAGCAAACATTCAAGTTATTTACCAGCAAGGAGGGGAGATCTTGACAAGATTTGCAAGCATTTCAAGAAGATATAAGCAGAGTGTCCATTAACACTCATCTAATGTTTTAGAACTTATGTTATCTAACACAATCAGCCTTTCCCTTGATCAAATTTGAGTTTTTTTGTGCTACTCCAGCATCAAATCAAGGAGGGGAAGACTCAAACTTGCAAGACTTTGAAGATCCCAAGTTCAAAGGGCATACTAGTCACCAAATCACCTAGTATCTTTGATATTAATCACAGAGTGCTTCTTGGCACTTGTGCTCAACTAAAATTTGAATTGTTTGGAGCTGATTTGCTGCTAATCTTGCAATCTCAACATGGGCAAGGACTCATCAACATCCTGATTCAATGGTGTTGGATTCCATACATGGCAAACTAGGATCAAACTGATCCTAATGAAGAAAGGCTTGTGGTCAATTACAAGTGGTCAAGAGAAGAAACCAAGGGAAGCTGCACTTCAGTCATATTGGATAAAAATGATGATAAGACTCAAGCTATTATCAAGCTCAAACTTGATGACAGCTACATTCATCATGTTGATGATTGTGAAACCTCTTACGCGACATGGGATCGATTAGAAACCCTATTTGGAGCTCATTTAAAATCCTCCAAATATGGCTTACTGATTGAATTTTTTAGACTTGGTATGCAAAGTAATACCTCACTTGCAACTCATTTGAATTATATGGAAAGCTTGTTGACACAACTTGCAGGAATCAACTTGAAGATAGATGAAGACATTTGCATTGAAGTGCTTCTCAAGAGTCTTCCACTTGAGTTTGATAATGTGTCTACCACATTAATCAACGTGCCAAAGCCAAAACTTGTGGACATCAAATCCTCTCTCATGGAAGAGGAAAAGAAGATCAAGAACAAGGGAGAAACAAGCATCCCTCAACACATGCAAATATTGACGATGGACCACCTGGCTAAATGGGTCTACATGTCTACACTTGGCACATTGGTGGTCATTATGATCCTCACATCTCCATAGACTAATCACTTATTATATTTAGCTTGTTGCACCTACCTACAATTGTCATAGTTATAGCGCCAGTCAATCACTATAGCCAGTTATGCATTGTTTGATTTAGTAGGCCACTTTCCTTTATGTTGTATCTTATCTATAATTTGTGTACATTGTATTGTGTATGGAAGAAGAAGAAGAAACCAACAAGAAAATATTGTGGCCTCCATCTCTCTTCATGTGTTCTTAAGTGAGCTTCCTTTTGAATGTATGGTATGCATTTGGCACAACAGCTCAAGCAAGTCCCCCTACCATAGGATTCTTCACATAATATCAAAGCAACATCACTAAGAGAGGCTAGTTTTGAATTGAAGTGAAGGAGAAGAAGCAAGGATTCAAGCAAGCAAGCAATGGGTAAGAAGCTCTCCCATTCTTCCACTCTTTCTCTTGGATAGTGCATGTGGAGGCACCAAAAGCAGGGTAGAGTGAAAATCGCAGATTGTTGTGAGATTTTATGTGCAAGCAAAGCACTGTATATTCTATAGATAAGCCATTTAGGGATTTTCCATAGGTTTTTTTTGCCAATTGAGGCTGTTTCAAGTTCCATTTTAGACATGCAAGGTTGTGGACAATAATTTTAAGGCATATTGCAATTTCGGTTATGTTGACCAAAAGTGGATGCACATATTATAGATTTCAAATCTGTAATTTTTGAGGTGTTTATCAGGAAGCAAACATAATTTTTATATGCAAGAAAATTGTACATTAATATATTGTTAAGCAATTAGTGAAAAAGCTTGCTTGGTGTATTATTGTGCACTTGTTGTGAAGGGTTACATAAGACTTGCTTGTTGTTTTGTATCATTTTTGTGATATCTTATGGGAAGAAATAATGCCAGATCCATGCTTGTATAATATGGATGAAATAACCTCTTTGGATAGACATAATGGCATAAGCTTGTATATAATGATAACACATCTTATTTTATAAGTGTTTTATCATCAAGTAGTGCTCATAAGTTTCAGATCGTCTCAAATAGCCCTAACATGTTCTTTTTTTTTCAACTTGTTTTATTAAGGCATTGTCATGGGAATTTGAGTCTAAGCTTTGATAGTGGATGATTACTTGTACCTTCTAATTTTTTAGGCATTGCCTACAAGATATGACGAGACATGCTTTATGGGAGACTTACACGGTGCATTGACTTATTTTATAAGAAGACTTAAGTGTTGGAAAGTTGACTTTGTGGCTAGCTCAAATAAAGAACTTGCTAAGTTTGGTTTGGATGTGGCATGATTTATGACCTTGAGGGAAACTTTAAAATAAAAGAATTTAAAAAAGTGAAAAACATGAGACATGAGGTGAGGCAAGAAGACATTGGTGCAATTTTTGGTGCATATTGGGGCTAATTTGGAGCTTGTATTAGTCGTGAAGTCAAAAGGGGAATATAGAGGCGAGCTCAAGCTCAACCACCAAGACCCATGGACCACTTATTGTTTCAAGCATTCCAAGTTGGGCACTAATGGCTACTTCTCACATAGCCGATGCACTATCTATCTCTATGAGTGTAGTGAGCTTACCTCCATGCTCCAAACTCCATTCTCCCAAGCAAGAGAAGATAAGAGAAGAGAAGAGGAGAGGAGAGGAGAGGAGAAAATGGAGAGCTTCTCCACCACAATCCCTCACCCTCATACACTAACTCCCTCAGACTCTCACACTCCCTCTCTTAAGCATAAGCTCAAGCAAGCAAGAACAAGAAGAAGAAGAAGAAAAAGAGGAGAGCTACTTTTGGCCACACACACGAATGAACTTCTCATCCTTTTCAACTTTATATACAAAACCCTAAATCCCTTTTGGGTGATCATCCCCTTATTCCCTTTTTTACATGGTCGGCAATCCTTTTTCCCATTGTCCTCCTATCTTCCTAGCTTCCTTCCTACCGCCCATCTACCTTTACAAATTGCATGACAAGTAAGAGATCAGTGCTCTTAAAATAAATCATGGTGTGCCTTGTGCTCTTTTAAAAAATAATTGGCATGCGCTTTTTCTTGTGCTCCTTTCTCCTTGATTTAGGACTTTTCTACACTTCTTGTGTTTCTAGATTCTTGTTGGTGCGCCTTCCTCTTCCGTTTCACTTTTTCCTTGGCCTTGTCTTCTACTTTAGATTTTTCGAATTCTCCACCTTGTTTGTCTAAGGGTTAACATTACCCCCCTCCTAGACGAGTGCCAGTCCCATGGCACTCACCGTCGTAGGTAGAAAGCTTTGGCATGCACTAAATACATGGGTGGAAGGGACATCTATGGTTTTTCGTGGAGGAGTTTTGGTGGTGGTGCAGATGAAGGTCGTTGGGGGCACGTTGTTGGCCTAATTGGCTTGTGATAGGGTTGTTGAAGTTGGTTATAGGACTGGTTTTTGTTGGGAGTTGCACTCATGGGTTAGCACAAGTGTTGATGTTATGGGGATTCTACAAGTGACGATTCTTTGGTGGCCTTGCAGGATAATAAAGGATAAGAATTTAGAGTTGAGTGTTGATGAAGAGTTGAAGGTACTTTGGTTGGGATCTTCAATATCTGCAATTGAAAAACCTCTCATATGTGGTCTCTCCTTGGGGGTAGTGCTAGTCTTCTTACTATGCACAAGGTGTATTTTGAGTAGTTTGGGAGATAGGTTGAACTACCGAGAGTAATGTCCTGCATTTGAGGGCCCAAACTGTGTATAGATTGTGATTCGTGAGTGCACCTACATACTTAGTTATTGCGTAGTTAAAAGACTACTGGTTTGGTTCCTCATAGCAATGTGTGGATGAAGCAAGGGTTCAATGGGGTGGGAAAAATTGTTGATATTGAGGAGAAATACACTCGAAGGCTTCTTGAGACATCATTTATGATTTTGATGACACAATATAGCATAAATGAGCTCATTGACACCTGAGCTTTTGGTAGTTGGTGGCTACATATATTGTTTGAAGAGTACGATGTACTTTCCATGGTCTTTCATGCCTTTGATTACAATGGTACTGAGATGGAGTGCGAAAAGGAATCATGCAAATGGGTCAAGGTGACAAGTCTATAACCATAAGCGAGACTCATACAAAGACCTATGTCGACTTGCATTCACTTGGCGACCCGTGAGAGTACATGCAAGTCATATGCTTCAACCATAATGAACAGGTGTAGCTCAAAGAGGCATCACTTATCTGAATCCCGTGGTGTTGACTTTGATGCATATCACCTGCAATTGATTATCATTAATTGTGTGTGTGATGGCTTTTCTTTTTTGGTATTATCTATATATAGTCACAAAACACATTGTTTATTTATATACATATTTATTAATCCATGTCACTTTGTGAGGATAAAAACCAATTGTAGAACTCAGGATTGTATTGAGTGTGGCACACACATCTAGTGCTCGTGGTAGCCTACTCAATAACAACAGATATTTTGCAACATCGAGTAGCATGGTACCTTATTCGAGTCTACTGGAAACATGTAGCTCCTCCTTAGTGAGAATTTTATCAATAAGAGAGTTCTCTTGGCTAGCTCTTGCTAATTCCATACCATGAATGGTAGTTAGTACTCAAAAGGAAGTTGGCACCACATAGGCTGGGTCTCTTTGAGACCATCATTTGGCCAATCGCTCCTCTGAGACTCTGTCATAATGTGGGCTCCAAGTTCAGCCATTGTAACACAGTTTTCAAACCAATGTTTTTCAAATTGACTTTGACCCTCTAATTGTTGCTTTAGTTGCTCTATCTCAAAGAGGTTTAGTAGACAAAGCACTTCATTGAATGTCACAGTTAAGCATAGTTTGTCGGCTTCCTCATTAGAGATGAGTTGTATGCGTTCATATAGGAGCTTGTCATAGGGCTCATTAAGATATTCTTGCTCTTCCTAGGATAGTGGATATGACAAATATTCCTCAAGCTTCTCCCTAGGGAATGTGCTCATGTCCGCAAGGATGTAGGCATGTGAAAATAGTTTGAGTTTAGCATCCAACTTGGTCAAGCATTCTATGACACTTCTATGTTTGATGACAACTTGCTCGATTGTTATCTCCTGCAAGGTTCTGGGAGTTTTCAATAGTTAAAACAAATGAACCATATATGTCAAGATATACAAAAAATCTAGATTTCAATGGATTCTTAACTCCTCACAACCCTTTCTCCCTACCATTTATGGTTTTGCATTTGTTGGAAGGTGTAAATAGTATTTTTCATATATTTTTCACATATTAAAAAGTAATAAATATGTAATTTAATATAAAAATGGGGATACTAAGGCTAAACATCATGCCCCCGAGTCCACCATACACTCATGATGAACATATATATATATATATATATATAATATTTCTTGATTTTTTTAATGTAAAATGATTAGAAATACTGAGATTTGTTATTATTCATCATTTCATGCCATAGGTATATGATACGATATAACAAAACATATAAAACTCATGATATATCATAAAATTGTATTTTTTGGATTGTTAGCATAAAATTATTAAATAATTAATAATTGATGGTTTTTTATATTTCTTGATAGAACCAATCATTTGCAAGTAGTAGCAATCATTATCAACCATATGGAACCAAAATGCATCATAAAACTACGAAAATCCCACCTACGCATAAAAATCCATATGTATCTCATACTTGAGAAGCCACTAATGCTCATTCGGCTACTAACACCTCTCTAACCATTGATCTATGCTTCATAATGCTTCAACATCATCCCACATTCAAAATATTTCATCTTAGCCCATCCCTCTCTCACGTAGAATTAACCATGGAAACAAGCACTAAGAGAAGTGTGTGTGTGTGTGTGTGTGTGTGTGTGTGTGTGTGTGTGTGTGTGTGTGTGTGTGTGTGTGTGTGTGTGTGTGTGTGTGTGTGTGTGTGTGTGTGTGTGTGTGTGTGTGTGTGTGTGTGTGTGTGTGTGTGTGTGTGTGTGGAGAGAGAAAGAATAAAATCATAATTATCTCTTCATTGCACCATTCTTTGCAAGAGTTCAAGTGACAGGAAGCATAGAAATTGTCAATCTCATGCCTCTGATGCATGTTTTTCTCTCCAACAATTGTAGATTCTACAAATCAATGATTTGAGGGGGTGCAAAAAATTTGTGTCCCCCTCCCAAATCATGAGAAAAAACATTTTTTTAAAGCCCCTAGCTTAATTACTACTTATCGAGTTCATATTTCATGTGTTTACACTTAGACAAAACTTGTTTTGGCTCCATTGAGGGGGAAAACAGCATCGGAATTGTGATCCGACTAGACGGCTAGCTTCGTGGCATCAAAATCTATCAATGACCTTTGTCCCACTCTTTCTAGTTTTTGAATCCAATAGCCCCTTTATAACGCAAAACCTTGCGAGTATTATATAGGGGGTCAAACGACCTTCGATTGATGAAGAGAGACTTGCTTTGGATTCTTGGCATCAAAATACATCTAGGAAAATTCTAGCTCATTGATCCATGCTCGATTCATTTTCCATGGAAATTTGCTCTTCTACACATCCCAATCCACTTTTGTGTGCTCAAAAAATGGGCCTCAAAATCCAACTCTCATTGGTGCGGGGGCGGCGTTCAGACTTGTCCCTAGGAACCTATTAGTTCTCAAGGCAATGAGTATTTACTCTTAGAATTTTTCCTTTTTTGTTTTACTTTTTCTTTTGTTGAGGGGTTAGAACCCCTTTTTACTCACCTCCGTATACTATAGTCTTCAGATATATTTATTGTTTCTTCTCTTTTTGTTATTTTGCAAGATTCTTTATTTGCCTCACAACTAACACAAACTCCTAGAAATAGTTACCTAGCAGGCTAGCAAAAAAAGTCACTAGGACGATCAACGAATAGGACGTGTTAGCAAGAATTCCCCATAGTAGTCATGGGCTAATATCTAAATGGAAATTGCAAGAGCCCCTCATGACCACAGTTTTAAAAACATCTTCAACAAAAGTATAATTGGCCAAGGAATCTGTGAAGAAGCAATTCCACTGTTAGGGAATCAGTTGGCAAGTCATTGTCTCAAAAATATGCAAAATATCCAAGGCTACACAATGGTACATCCCTGCAAAATGGGATCCCTTATACTATAAGACCCATTCAATTGGTTGATCACTAGTTGTGAGTCCCCTTTTACTAATAAACGGTGGATAACATCATGTCGGGATACTTTCAACCCCATAATTAAGGCTTGTATTTTTCTATATTATTAGTTAAAGAGTTTTCTAAATATACTCCCATTTTCATAACAATTCTATGGTGGGGATCTTTAAGGACCACCTCGACACTCGCATGCTTAGCGAGCCCTCGAGAAGCTCCCTTAAAATACAAAGTGTAGACCCATTCTTCATTGATAGTCCATGCCATACCAATCAGTTGAGTCGAGAGAGAGGATGTATAACGAGTATAATCCCTCCTTCCTCATCACCAAACTCAATAGGGATGCTAACAAGAACCTTATGACAATGGTGGTAGTAGACCTTAATATCCCATGTGAAAGATCTATCTTGCCACTAAGTAATATGATAACATTTACTCCATCAGATCACTCAACCTTGGTGGTAATGCTACTTTAAATGCAGATGTTCAAGATAAGGAATGATTCTACCCATACGAACTCCTTGGTTCCCACTATAGGTTTAATGGGATCATAAAGAACTTGCAAAGGCACCAAGTCCAACGTCAGCCCTTACACATAGTAAGGCCTCAACTTATTAAAGTTCACTTTAATTTTAAACTCTATCCCTTGCAAATCCACTAAAAGGGCTATATAGCCATTATTTCCTATATGCACGATCTTATATGGGCCATCCTATTTGGATTCTAGCTTGCTAGGGAATAACTCACAATAAGCATCATAATATAGTACCAATTGACTCTTCACTAATTTATATCTTTTAGCTCGAACATGGAGTGCTTTCATCCTTTTCTTCCCTACCTCTTGATGTAACAGAGCCTACAATCGTATTTTATCAAGATGTGCAAGGGAAGTGAACCTTTCTTGTAAGGCTTCTACCTTACCTAATGAATAATTTAGAGCAAACCTCATAGTGGGTAACTCGATTTCCAATGGTAAGACACATTCCTCCCCATATACCAACTTGAATGGGGTGTGGTCTATTGCTCTCTTGAATGTCGTGTTATAAGCCTAGATAGCCACATGAAGTTTATTATCCCAATCGTGCTATCCTCAGATATTATCTTGGATAAAATTTCCACAATATGTTTGTTGGTACTCTCTACTTATCCATTTTCTTGGGGATTATATGGGGTTGTTGTACTATGTTTAACTTTTAGAGCTTCCGTCTCAAGGCTTCTATGACCTTGTTCAAAAAGTGTGTCCCAAAATTAGACACTAACTCTTTTGGTGGACCAAAATGGCAGATAATTTATTCCATAAAACTAGATGTCTCCTTGGCATTGTTCTCATCATAGCTCGAGGTTCAAACCACTTTGTAAATTAGTCTATTGTCGCAATTATATAATGCTTCCACATAGTTGACGAAGGATGTACAGGTCCAATGAAATTGATGTCCCACTTCTTGAATGCTAGTATAGCCATGAAAGTAGTTAGTGGGCACTTCCTATTCTCCCTACTCTCATGTCTTTGACATGTATCACATCTCTTGACATACGCACAAGCATCCTCGAAAATGGATGGCCATCAATATCCAGCTCTCAAAGCTTTCAATGTAATCAACCATTCAACAAAGTGCCCTCTACAAGCAAAGTCATGGCACTCCTCCAAGATAAACATGATTATTATAGTAATCTTTCATTTCAATTTTATGCATTCTGTTTGAGAGCAATCACCTAGACTACTTGATAATCTTTTGCTTATACAATTTGTGGGTAGCTTATTACTTTGGCAATATCTCCAATCTCTCGCTTGATTTAGAAATAGTTTTGGAGCTAATTTGCAAAGTATTACATCAGCCTATATTGCCCTTCTTTGTACTTGCTTGGTCTCATTATAGCTAGTGGTTCTCGCTACAGTGCTATCTTCGATATTGAGAAACTGGATGGGACCAATTACAACTATTGGAAGACCTAGATATGGTACATTTTAATTCAGAAATTATAGGTTAAAGCACTCAAAAATGGAGATTCCAAGCCCAAAAACATTGCGGCTGAGGATTAGAATGGACTAGATGAGCTATGCAAGTCCATAATCATTTTATCACTCTATAAGTAGGTTCACTACAATGTTGTAACTGGAAATCAAATTGCATATGAGCTGTAGACACAAATTAAGAATCTTTATGACAAGCAGAGTCATGCATCTCAAATGTACTGGCTCAAACAATTGATGGACCTTTGCATGAAGGAAGGGATTTCTATGTTTGCACACTTGAATGAGTTTCACTCCACCATTAGCCATTTAGCTTCGCAAGAGATTAAATTCAAGGATACTTTGCATCCTTTATTTTTTCTTGGTACTCTACTTGAGTTGTGGGACACTTTTCATATGCCTCTTTGTGCTAAGGATGGGATAAAATTGCAAGATGTTGAGAGTACCCTCTTAACAAAAGAGGTGAACAAAAAGAATGTGGATGTTTCCCATATGTCCCATGCTATACAAGAGACAGAGGGCGCACGGATGGATCGCAAGATACAATGAGTCCAACAAAAAAGCAAAAGCTACTACTGAAAAAAACAAAACACCATATTTTTTTAAAAAAAGAAATATGAAGGCGAGGTTAGTTGGGTTATATTTAGTTTAGTTAATTCGAATTAGTGTTTGGGTGTTGTTATTATTTTTATTGTTATATATGTGTTGTTTTTTTCTTGTTATTTGTGTTTTTTTAATTTTTTATGTTTGATTTATTATAGCTTTTGTTTAAAAAAATTTAATAACTAGATTTTGACAATCAACCCTGAGTGAGAATTGAACCATCAGGCTTCAGCAATGGATCTATATTTTTCAATATTTTTTTTTGTCTATTTTTGGAATTTAAAATTAAATTTCTATAAATTTATGTAAAAGTTTAATATTTTGGTCTTAAAATAATAGAGTGCTCATGTGTCAAGGCATTTTTAGCTTAGAAAATATTTCAAAAGTATTCAAATACATTGATGGAATTTTCTATGACTTTTTTGAATTTAATTCTGCTTTTTATGGAATTTTTAGTGAATTTGTCTCAATTTTCAATGAATTGTGAAGGATTTTAAGGGTTGTGAATTTTCTACAATTAATTCTCTACATTGTAAACCTGAAAAATAAACCCCAAAAAATCCCAATTTGGTAAGAAAAATCTATTTTTCTATTTTTTAATTGAACTTTTTATGGATTTTTTAGAATTTTAGGTGTGTGAAGAGGTTTTTTTTTTAAATAAAAAGGAGGTACCTGGGTTGTGTGTGAATAGTAGCCTATGCTCGAACGGCACGCACCACCTCATGGACAAGTCAAGATGTGCATCCTCGTGCGTGAACACCCACGGAAAAAAAAAAACCACACGGACTCACACAAACGACTCCATGCACGCGAACGAGAAAGAAAGAGAGAGGGAGAGCTCAGGGAGAGAGAAGAGAAGAAGAAGAGAGACGGAAAGAAGGAGAGAGAGGAGAAAGGGAGGGGGGAAACCATCAAAAGGAGGGGGGTTTAAAAATTTTTAAATTAAAAAGAAAATTTAAATAATTTAAATAAATAATAAGAAAAAGATATCCCCCGCGTCCTATACATAAGCGCGGGGCGGGGCACAAAAAAAAAATTGCAATGGCAAGATCAGAGATGGGGAAGGCACGGATGCCACGAGGGCGTCGCGAGGTGCATAAAAGCAAAAACACGCACGTTCATGCGCAAGACAAGGCATGCGGGAACTCAACAAAACAAAGAAAAATTAATAACATGCAAACCATGACCCAGAACGGAATGTGGTAAAAAGAAAAATGGTGCAAAAGTCTAGGGGAAGACAACAAAAAGTGCAACAGGGTGGCTGAGAACAATTCAAGGCATTCACATGGGAAAAACACAAAAATCGAGCCCAAAAACGTATACGAAAATTAATACCGAAAAATTCGTTCACAAAAATGAAATGTGGGAAAAAGGAAAAATGTGCAAAAAGTCATGCCGGACAGGTCAATTATGTCAGAACACAATTCCAACGAAGATAAGAGCCGCTCACATGGAAAAAACCAAAAAATCGTATACGAAAAGGGATTGGAAAATTAATATAAGAAGATCCAAGCACTAGAATAAAGGGCAATAAAAATGAAACATTTCAAGACATATATAATCGGTAGGGTTGTCATATCAAATCGCAGTGTGGATGGGGTTAAGAAGCATGCATGTGGAAAAAACAAAAAATGGAGCTAAAAAACACCATGAAAAATTAATAACAAAAGATCCACAGGGCAAAACATGGTAGAGGAAAAAGGAGAATTGTGCAGGAAGGATGGCCGAACAAGGCTATGTAGTCAAAATTGAATTCCGAAGAGAATAGGGCAGGTTCACATGGAAAAAGGACAAAAACGTACACGAAAAAGGCACGAAACCACACAAAAATGAATAACGGACAAACTGTGTGTCAGAATGACTCGCGATTAAAAGGAAAAAGATCCAGGGGAAGGACAGGATAGGGCTAGTATGTTAGATTGCTATTTCGAAGCGATAAGGGTATGTTCACATGGAAATACATCCAGTTGTATGAGAAAAGCTTTAAAAATGAATAACTCAAAAACAAGAAGCTGGAACAAGGGGATATAAAAAGAAAAACTGTTTCATGTGAAGAAGAAAACAGGGCTATGAGATTGGATTGGGAGTGTGGTGAACGTAGGGTGCATTCGCATAAAAAAGGAAAAAAAATTGTGCAAGAAAAGCAACTCCAAGGGAATTGGCCTTGATGATAGGGGGTATGAGGGTGGGGGGTGGGAAGGGGACCCATCATGGCAGAACTAGTATGTGGTAGACACACTTGATTGGTTAATGACAGATGCAGGGGGTATGCACATCAGACGCGTAGGGACACGTCCCCACACTGAAGACCTTACCGGTTAGAGTAGATTGATCAACACGACTGAGGACTTGGCAACCGACTGGATGCTGACGTCCGCACACTTAAAACATAACATGCACTGACAAATAGAAAGGTAGGGTTAGGAACACTAGGCCCATTTCGCAGATAGATGAGAGTAATTGTCGATGGTGCGCACTAGGTCACAGCTGTCTACATAAGGTACCAGAGCTTGCCGCAACAGATGCATCCAAGATGGCAGGGACCATGTAGCAGCACCACCCAGGGATGTCGCATTGCTGATGAAGGTGAGGGAAGCCGTCGATGGCGAAGGATAGAGCACCCATGTCACAATCAGTCATGTTGGAAATGAGAGAACAGTCACTCCCCCAAGCACTCACAACACTCAATGAATACTGATTGAAACCCATATCTCACACCTGGTATAGAAATCAGCAAAGGGGAATCGTGTAGGGGGAAGTACACCAATGTTTACAATTGTTAGTGCAGTCGTGAATCCCACCTGTCTGGCATAGGTGCAAGGAGGAAGGCCAAGGAGCCTTGTAATGCAGTGCACAGAACAAGGTGATGTGTCCTATGATGATGGTAGAGACCCGTCCAGTGTGTGCATAGGGAAACGGAAACGTACCTAACTCCAATTGTCGTAACGCCCCTCAACCTCACCTCTCGGAATTGATTGAGGATAAACACCAATCACACTCAGGCCACCCTCTGTCTCACACTCTGTTGAAAGATACAGAGGGCAGCCCATTCCTGAAACCCATTGATGTAATCCTCACAGTCACTTGTGCAAAGGTTGTATGCCTTGTGCGCATTTGATGGTGCAGTTATGCATCTCGCCCTGTGCCGGTATACGGTACAAGAAGGAAGGTCAGGGAGCCTTATAGTGCAATGCACAAGAACATATCATGCTTTGTGCATTGAAAAGCCCAACACATACGTGCAACACTCCATTCACACATCGCACCTCTCATTTGAATTGAAGGGAAAGGACTAGTCACTCACCCCACCCTCTGTCTCACGTGCACTGATAGATATAGAGGGCAGACCATACTCACATCCCCATCCGATTAGGATGAAAGCTCACATCACTTAGGGGGGTTGCCGATGAAGATCGCTTTGTCTATTATTGTCAACAAGGTATTGAAGATGAGGCGTACCCATGGAGATACCCCATATATCCGATACAATAGATTTTCTGAAGGTCATGTCGTCTGTGTGAGGGAATCACATGTTCTGTGGGGAGTACAGAGACAGCACACCAAGGGAGGTGGCTTTGGAATTTCTTCCTTCACAATAATTCCAATCTCATCTCCTGCAACACATCTTCTGAGCACTTCATCTTTACCTTTCTTGTATAGTGCGTTGCCTAACAGGGTGTAGGGGGCTAATTCTAATGGAAGCTTCTTCCTCTCACGACTCGGGATGCCATGGGAATAGTGTTGAGTTTCCAGGAGGTTGGCTATGTATGCATACCATGGGGTAACTATTTCTACTAGAAACAAGTATCAGGAAGGTCTGGATCATCATGTTCCTCTTCTGCAATTTGAAGGATCCATGATAGATGATCAGTTAGGACATGGGAACGGCCATGCTTAGTGATGACCACTTCAAAATCAAACTCTTGGAACAGGAGCAACCATCTCATCATTCATCCTTTGACATCTACTTTGTTCATCGGGAAGGACAGGGCTTCATGGTGCACATAGAGCTTGAAATGCATTGATAGTAGATAGTGTCAAAACTTCTCTGATGCAAACACCATTGCTAAGCACTCAAGTTTTGTCACTGTGTAGTTTCGTTTTCTATCAATGACCTTTCGGCTTGCATAATATATTGGTTGATCCAACTTGGAAGAGCCCTTCTGGCATAAGACAATGCCTAGCTCTTGGGCCGATGCATTTGTGTGCACATGGGACTCTTTTGTCCAATCAGGAGGCTGTAGGATGGGTGCTCTGATGAGGCACTATTTTAGGGCATTAAAGGCTTCTTTGCAGTCACTAATCCAAAGGAAATCCGCATCTTTCCGAAGGAGCTTGTGCAGAGGGGCTGCCTTAGTTGCAAAATGTGCAATGAATCTTCTATAGTAGCCCACACGGCTAAGAAATACTCTCAATTGCTTGAGGTTTGTTGGTGCTATCAAGGCGGAAATCTTCTCAATCTTCGCTGGGTCTATTGTGATCCCTTGTATAGAGACAATATGGCCCAAAAGAACTCCTCATGAGACACCAAAGACACATTTGTCGAGGTTGAGAGAGATCCCATACTCTCAGCATCTATCAAAACATTGCTCTAGGTGTCTCCAATACTCACAAAATTAGGCTATAGGCATAGAAGTCATCAAGATACACCTCAATGAAATCATGTAGATGGTTGTGAAAGGCAACCATCATTACTCGTTGGAAGTTAGCCAGAGCATTACAGAGCCCAAATGGTATCACGCTGTAAGCATAGGCTCCCCATTCTGTTGTGAAGGTTGTTTTGGATTGGTCCTCTTCTGCGATTTGGACTTGGTTATATCCGCTGAATCCATCCAAGAGGGAATAGAGCTCATGGCAGGCCACTATGTCCAACAGTTGGTCTATGAATGGAATAAGGAAATGGTCCTTCTTCGTCTTGGAGTTCAATTTTTGAAAGTCCACACATATTTGAAGTTTCCCGTTCTTCTTGTGTATAACCACAATGGGCGAAACCCACTCACTATTAGCCATGGGATAAATGAACTCTCCTTCAAGGAGCTTCAATAATTCAGTCTTCACTAGAGCAGAATAATTGGGATTCATATGCCTTGGTCTTTGCCTCACAGGTTTGGCATCTCGTTCAAGGTCAATGTGATGTTGATAGACTGTAGGGTCAATCCCCTTCAGGTCTTTGTACGACCAAGAAAACACGTCTAAGTTCTCCTTCAGTAGGTCTCGCAGAACCACTAGTTCTTCTTCTAGAAGATTTAGATCCACTTTTAGGTGACGTTCAGTACCATCAACATCCAAGAATGTCAATTGCCTTTCAACTTCCACTTCATAGATAAAAGCTCCACAGATTGCTTCTGGATAGAGGTTTGACTCCTTCAAGAGAGTAGTGTCATCATCTGATGTTCCATTAGAACTAGTATCCTCCTTCTGAACAAATGACTCATTTATCTATTGAGATTGCTAGAAAGGTATCAGAGCTTTGTTTGCTTCTGTGTGAGTGGTGATTTCTTTTAGAATTAGGGATTCATCTTCAGAGGATGCGTCCAGGAATGTCACATAGCACGAACCTTCTATAAGCCGTGACTGTGATGGCTTTGGCTTCTGTTGACAAGGGCATCATCATCATCTTTTCTCCAAAATAAATGGTCAGGGCAATAGAAGCCACTGGTGAACTTAATTTTTATACCTTTAATCCATTGCTTATGTAGATTCTACATACTTTGTGGTCCATTGGTCAACCCAAATGGAACCATGGTCATTCCATTCAACACCCCGAGATCCTCGGCCTCTAAGGTCTCTGTAGAGACATTAACAAGATCGTCCGCTATCAGAGGATCTTCTTCAACTACACTTTCATAACCTGCTTCTTTTTCTTCCTCATCATTTTCATCCTCTTCCTCTAGAGGCTCTGTCTCTGCTTCTATAGAGGCTCTGTAGGAGAAGAACAAGTCCTTTGAATCTGTATCTGCTTCTGCTTCTGCCTCTGTCTCTGGTTCTGTCTCTACTTCTGTCTCTGCGACTGCCATGTAACAAGGAGAACACTACATCCATGCTTCTATTTTGTTGTCAGAGGTGATTTTTGAAGTCGATTCGAGTTGAGACAAGAGGTATTCTCCCATGGACAAAGACTTTGTTTCTCTTGATAGTTGGCTTATAGTGCCCACTGTTAGGGACTGTGCCTCTGTTTTCTTGGGAAAGATCGGTTTAATAGCCTCTTCGTCTCCTGTTGAGTGTTGAAATGACTTGTTTTCTGGCTGATTTTTGTTGTTTTTGAGAGCTGAATGGTTGATTTTATGAGATGATTGATTGGTTTGGAAGTGGTTTGAGAGTTTTTTGGATGATATTGATTGTGTTTTGGAAGTTCATGATGTTTATCAGTGGTTCTGTGATGTTCTAATAGGTTCTGATTGGTTCTGTATACCTTCTGTATAGCTTCTGTTTTGTTCTGATTGTCTTCTGTAAGGAGGGATGGAGTATTGATTGATGAAGATTGAGATATTGTGAAAGCTTATTGAATAGTTTTTGAGAGTTTGGAATGGTTTGAGTATGAGTTATGAGGTTTTGATGACCTTCTGTAACCTTCTGTAGATCTTCTGTAGAGCTTTTGTCTCTGTTCTGGTCTGTACTGTAGCTGTTCTGGTACTGTTCTGTAGACTGTTCTGTATGCTTCTGTATGTGTTCTGTTGGATGAGAGTGTAGCTTGGGAAAGTTTTCTAGCCTTGGAAAGAGGTGAATATAAGTGCAAAAGAGCTGAAAGAAGTGAAAGAAGTAGCTGCTGAAGACTCAAATGAAGACTGGAGTGAAGTGACAGTAGTGAGCTATGAAAAGACACTGTAGTGGCTTTGGTGACTCTTCATATCAGACATACCTCTTGGGAGGGGTATCCACGACCTAAGAAGGATTATTGAGAGTGATTTTGAGAGATTTTAGTGAGGATATGATGTATTATTGATGGAGAGAGAGAGAGAGAGAGAGTCAGAGATAGCCAATTCTACTAAAACAGAGTGATTGTATGTGAGAGATTGAGAGAGAAGACTATGAAGATATTGAAGATGAATACTATGTGATGTATTTCCATTCAAAGATGGTGTATTCCTTTGCTTTCTTTGTTATATTGATGGATTTTGTGAAGATATTGAAGAATATGGTTGATTCTATCAAATCCGTGGGAGATATACATGATGCTGCATGAAGATTTGTTGTGCCTGGTGTTCTTTTCTTCATTGTGATCATATGAAACATAATAAACAAGCTTGTCAATGTTACAAGATAGATTTTCTTGCAAGATAATTCCCTTTTCCTTGGTATTCCTCTTGGGGCTCCATGTTTTTGGTGCGCAGCCAGGGAACCTTGCCGTCAACAAGCACCAGAAGAGGCTGAAAATGAAGGAATTGGCATTGCCAAGAAGAGAAGAATTCAATGGATGTTTGTAAAGTTCCTTCTTCCACTAAAGAGTTGGAATTTCTCATAATCAAATCCACTTTCCACAAGAAGTTCATCCCACAATGGCGGAAACACATCACCATCATGATGCATGCTCTATGGGGTGGACAGTTTCCTCTTCCTGTTGAAGCAGCAGAAACTTGCCTCTTGGTGGCAAACTGTTTGGGAATAAACTGAAGAGCAGAAACAGAGAGAATGACCATACATGGAAGATTTGGCATTCATTGAGAAGTTTCCAGACATCATCAAGTGGGAGATTGTGAAGAAGCTTCAGGAGTCTTGGTCTGTAGAGGTTCACAAAGACAAGAAGGAAAAGAGTTGGAATTTGTTCGTGCATGCTCAACAGCAAGATATGTGGGATGCTTGGTGCATTGATAATCTTCTGTTTGTTCAATTAGCAACCCACTGGAAGTTGGTAGACAGAGTGTTCTTTACAACATACACTGTTAAAACCATCAGAAGCTGACATTACTATGATGATGGCACCACCACAATCCTTAGACGTATGCATTTTGACACCTTCAGAATCGAATACCTTCCTCTATGCAATGGCATGAAAGCAGAATTCAGAGACGTTGAAAAGGAAGAAGTAGAAGAAATGTTGGCAAGAGAGTCCTCCAAAGACTGAAGCCTTTTGTTAACCCTCTATGGAGCACTAACAACATAGTGGAGCCAACCCCCTGATGAATGATGCAATAAAGAGGCAAGTGTTAGAACGAGTCCAGAGGTACGTGAGAAGAGAGAAAACAAAAATCAAAGCCGAGAACGAGCTCGCAGCAGAAGCCGCCTTTGACGCCCTTGCGGAACTCTTTACATAAGTCCCAATGGCACATCAAGCCCTTCCTCCTCCTGGAGGTCCACTTCCAAGCCAGATCCGTCCTGGAAATATTGATGACAGGCCAACGAATGTAGTTCCATTGCCAGTTTTTAAGGGAGAGTACAATGAAGACCCCGATCTTCATGTAGTAGAGTTTATGGTAGCATGTGTGGCTAACAATGCCAGAACCCCTGGGCATTGGTTGGCAATATTCCCCGCCACTTTCAAGGGCGCGGCGTTTCAGTGGTATGAGAGACAAGTAGCAGGAACTTTTGGCACATGGGACGACCTAAAGTTGGCCTTCCTCACTAAATTCAAGTGTGAAGGTTTTGAAGAGCGGATGCGAGAGGAATTTATGAACCTAAGTCAGTCCTCTGGAGAAAGAGTAGAAGCTTATGTCTCACGAATGGAATCCATCCTGAAGAGATGGACTAACCATAATCTAGATGATGGCATTCAGAAGGGAGTGCTTCTCAGAGGATTACAAAACCAGAAGTCCGTAAGTTTGTGGATCTGCAAAGACCAGCCACACTGCAAGCTGCAACAGAAGGTGCAAGACTGTATGATGAAGTGGAAGCTAGATTAGCGATGAATCCAGGAAGAGGAGTCCTGCCTCCTCTGATGCCAGGAATGATGTATCCACCAAATGCAGTCCTAGGGACTGTTCCCTACCCTTACCCACAGATGCCCTCAGTATCACAGTACAGTACACCAAATCCACAGTGGCCATAATCAATGCCTCAAATGATGGTTCAACCACAACAACAATGGTCTCAACCAATTTTCTCAATGCCAAATCAGTAGCAACAATGGAACCCTACCAACTGGAGCCAACAACCCACAGTTCAAACAGGAGCTCTGAATCAGAACCAAAATAGAGACCCCTCTGTACCAGCCCAACCTGTTTATGCAGTGATTACAGAGACTCCTCAAAACCCTAATGTCAATACCTCCGGAGGAGAAAGCTTGAAGGATTACTTATCCAACTCAATTGCAAATATCAAAAAGGAGTTGATGGATGTGATTACAGAGCAGCTACAGACGCTGAAAGTGAATACCGCTAGCATATCCAATGTTGCAGGAGTAGAAAGAGATGTGATGCGGTCAAATACTTGGTGTGGTAAGTTTCATCAAGCAGGTCATTTAGCCACTGAATGCACACGAAAACCAACCATTCCTGGAGCCTTCTGTTCCTACTGTTTGCGGAAGAACCATATAGAGGACATTTGCTCTCTGAAAGAGATGCATGATAGGAGAAGGAAGGAAGAAGACGCAAGATTCAACTTGCTGGAATCCAAAATGACAACACAGGATATTGGACCCAAGCCAAGAGAGTTTGGTCCTAATTTCGAACCCAGAAGATTTCCATCCCAAAGTTATAGAGGAAGACAGTCTAGCGGTGGTCAGAGATCAGAAGTGGAGTGTTACAGATGCAGCGAAAAGGGACACATTTCACCAAATTGTCCAAATCCCAGAAGGTCAGTGGATTACAAGCCCTTATGCAGTCGTTGCAAAGGAGAAGGCCACAGTGCAAAAGACTGTCCCAGCCCAGCCCCAGTGAAAAACAGTGCTACTGATAGTCCGGCTAAGGCCCAAGAGCCTACCTTCAATTTAGTGGAATTGGAAGTTGCCGCCATCACACGTGCAAAGAAGAAGGAACCACCTATCCAGAAAGAAAATAATCCTCCTACCAGAACACTGAAGTTCAATCTTCCACCAAAAGAACAGAATAGAACAGAGCCTAACAGTGTCGTATAGAGCACTACAGTGCCACAGAGAGTTACAGAGACAGTTCCAGAGGACAGGACCAGAGGTCCAGGAGATAGAAGAGGAGGAAGTACCACAAGTGGCAGAAGTTCCTGTGATGCCTCTGTTGGAAGAAAGAGGGAAATTGAAAATGGGTGTTGCCCCATTCCCTAACCGGTTAGAGAAGCTAGTGGATCCTATTAAGGAATACGATCTGGTCAGAGATCTAGATACCTTTAAACCAAACCTCACATTTCGACAATTATTAATGTTGTCTCCCAGTTGCCGAAAAAGGTTCAAAAGTATACTGACAAGAAGACGTGGATTAAGGATTTCTCCCTCAACAGCAACAAAATCCAATAAAGCTCCAGAGTCTGTAAAAGAAGTGGACGTGGCTAACGCCTTCCTAGATCCGGGTACCCCAGAGACTGGCGTGTGGATAGAAGGCTACTTCATTGCAAATGCACTGATTGATGGTGGTTCATCAGTGAACATTATGACGGATGTGACAATGAAGGATCTAGTCCTGCAAGGTGTGCAACCCACCCAATGGCTCATCAGACTGGCGGATCAGAGCAGAATCAAGCCTTTGGGCATTCTCCCATATGTGAAGACTACAGTGGCTGGGAAAGATTATTGGCTAACCTATCTGGTGGTGAAGCCAAACTCTTATGGTACATCCTACCCTCTGTTACTAGGCAGACCATGGCTTTTTGAAGCCGGAGCAAGGACGGATTGGTTCAAAGGAACCTTGACCTTGGGAAGAGGACCCAATAAAGTGGTGCTGAAACTATATGGTTCTCAAAAAGGACATGGATCCACCTCCTTGGAATTATCTTCTGACTCTCCTAATGAGACTACAGATGGAATATCAGTAGACGAAGATGCTGTCAAACAGATCCTTCCCAAGAAAACAGTGGCACGTTCCTTAACAGTGGATACTGTAAGCCAACTCCCAAAAGATGCAAAGCCATTATCAATGGGTGAATACTTCCTGCCTGAACCAGAAACGATTTCCGAAATCACTTCTGATAGTGAGATAGAAGCATGGATGTACTACTCTCCCTGTTACATGGCCATAGCAGAGCCAGAGACAGAGGCAGAAGAGGAAACAAAGAACATGTTCTTCTCTTACAGAGCTCCTACAGAGACAGAGACAGAGCCAGAGCCAGAGACAGAGACAGAAGCAGAGCCAGAGACAGAGACAGAAGAGGATGGAGATGATATGGACGAAGAAGGTTATGAAAGTGAGCCAGAAGAATCTATCCCACCTGCAGAGGATACATTTGAAGAAGAAGTTCCAGAAGCCTCAGAAGTAGACGAGCTCATGCTATGGGACAGAATGGCGATGGTACCATTTGGTCTGGTAAATGGATCTTCTCATATGCAAAATCTTTTTAAGAAATGGATTAAGAAGAATAAACCGTCTTTCAGCAGTGGCTCATGCCGTCCTCACCCACCCTTGCCAAAGAAAGATGATGATGATGCACCGTGCCAACAAGCACCAGTCCCACAAACCCAACAGAAATCAGAGGATCCTTGTTATGTGACGTTCCTGGATGTGTCATCAGAAGATGAGTCTTCAAGCCAAGAGGTAATTAATTTTGAAACCAAACCCGAAACGGCCCTAATCCCATTTCAGCATCTCACGAAGCAACCTAAGTCTCCACCAAAAGAAGAAGTTGGTTCTAGTGGGACATCTGAAGAGGACACCACTCCCTTGAAGGAGTCAGATTTGTATCCAGAAGTAATCCGCGGGACCTTCATCCGTGAAGTAGAAGGTGAAAGGTAGTTAACCTTTGTGGATGCAGATGGCACTGAACGCCACTTGAAGGTGGGTAGCAGCCTCCCAGAAGAGGAGTTGTCAACCTTGTATAATTTGTTGAAAGAAAATTTGGACGTGTTTGTGTGGTCCTACAAAGACCTAAAGGGGATTGATCCCACAATATGTCAGCATCATATTGACTTGGAGCCCGATGCCAAGCCAGTACGGCAACGACAGAGGCGAATGGACCCGAATTATTCCACATTGGTAAAAGCAGAGCTGCTGAAGCTTCTGGAAGCCGAGTTCATCTATCCAGTAGCAAATAGTGAATGGATTTTACCCATTGTGGTTGTACCCAAGAAGAATGGCAAATTGCGAATATGTGTGGATTTTTGCAAGTTGAATTCCAAGACAAAGAAGGATCACTTTCCGATTCCTTTCACATACCAACTATTGGACACAGTGGCAGGACATGAGCTTTATTCCCTTCTGAATGGATTCAGTGGATACAACCAAGTCCAAATCGCAAAAGAAGACCAATCCAAAACAACCTTCACCACAGAATGGGGGACCTACGCTTATCGAGTGATGCCATTTGGACTCTGTAATGCCCCTGCTACTTTCCAGCGAGTCATGATAGACGCATTCCAAAATCATCTACATGACTTTATTGAGGTATATTTGGATGACTTCTATGTTTATAGTTTGATCCGTGAACACTGGGGACACCTGGAACAATGCTTTGACCGATGCCAGGAGTATGGGATTTCCCTCAACCCCGACAAATGCATCTTTGGGGTCTCTTCTAGAGTTCTGTTGGGCCACATTGTCTCTGCACAAGGGATATCAACAGACCCTGCAAAGATCGAAAAGATCGCAGCTTTGATAGTACCCACCAACCTCAAACAGTTGAGGGGATTCCTAGGCCATGTGGGTTACTACAGAAGGTTCATAGCCCATTTTGCAACAAAGGCAACCTCCTTGCACAAGCTTCTGAGAAAAGATGTAGAGTTTACTTGGACGGAAGAATGTGACAAATCCTTCACCACTCTGAAGCAGTGTCTGATTGAGGCACCCATTCTGCAACCTCCTGATTGGAAGAAGGAGTTCCATGTACACACTGATGCATCCATTGAAGGCTTAGGTGCTGTCCTATGCCAAAAGGGCTCCTCAAAGCTGGATCAACCCATCTATTATGCAAGCCGAAAAGTCACTGATAGGGAACGGAACTATACAGTGACAGAGCTGGAGTGCTTGGCAATGGTGTTTGCCCTAGAAAAGTTTCGCCACTATCTATTATCCATCCACTTTAAATTTTATGTGGATCACGAGGCCCTGTCCTTCATGATGAACAAAGCAGACGCGAAAGGATGAATGATGAGATGGCTCCTTCTATTCCAGGAGTTCGACTTTGAGGTAATTACCAAGCCTGGTCGTTCCCATGTTCTGGCTGATCATCTGTTGCGTATCCCACAAACTGCAGACGAGAAGCAGGATGATCCAAACCTCCCTGATGCTTCCCTATTCCTAGTAGAAACTGTAACTCCCTGGTATGCAGACATTGCCAATCTGCTGGCAACCCAACAATACCCTCCTGGTATTTCTAGTCGGGAAAGGAAGAAGCTTATGTTAGAATCAGCCCCCTACACCCTGCTAGGCGGCGCACTGTACAAGAAAGGCAAAGATGAAGTGCTTCGAAGATGTGTTGCAGGAGATGAGATTGGGATTGTTTTGAAGTCTTGCCATGACAAGCCATGTGGAGGCCACTTTGCAGGAGAAGCCACAGCCAGGAAGGCTCTGCTATAGTAGGATACCGATGGCCTACCATTCACAAGGATTCCTATGATTATTGTAAAAGATGTGATGCTTGTCAGAGAGTGGGAAAACCCACTACCGATGGCCTACCATTCACAAGGATTCCTATGATTATTGTAAAAGATGTGATGCTTGTCAGAGAGTGGGAAAACCCACCAAGACAAGTGCCATGCCACTGCAACCTATCCTTCCTTTAAAGCCGTTTGAGAAGTGGGGCATCGACTTCGTAGGTCCAATCGATCCTCCTACCAGAAGGAAACAAAACTGATACATCCTCGTATGTACGGATTATGTCACAAAGTGGTGTGAAGCTAAAGCCCTAAAGCGGGACGATGGTAACAGCGTGGCCCTGTTCATGTACGAGAATATCATCACCCGTTTTGGCAGTCCCTTAGAGCTGGTAAGTGACAGAGGCACTCATTTCCTTAATAAAGTCATGGAAGAGTTGACAGAGTTGTATAAGATCCGCCATCGCAAGTCCACTCCTTACTACCCCAGAGCCAATGGCCAAGTCGAAGTCACGAATTGAATCCTCTACTCGATTCTAACAAGGATGATTGCCGCACATCGTCGTGATTGGGACGATCGACTTACAGAGGCCCTCTGGGCGTACAGAACCTCCAATAAAGCAGCAACAGGACAGACACCCTTCCAGCTGGTGTATGGTACAGAAGCTGTTTTCCCTGTTGAACTGGAATTGCCCTCTTTGAGAGTGGCCATCAAAGAGCGTTTGGGGGACGATGATTCACTGCAACGCCGTCTCCTGCACCTGGAATGTTTGGACGAAACTCGCAGGATGGCTCTATAGTGCATGGAAGCCACCCAAGCTCGACACAAGGCTTACCATGACAGCTTCATCAAGCACAAGGAGTTCTGATTTGGTCCTAGCCTATGATTCACGATTTGGCAAGTTTCCTGGCAAGCTCCAACAACGGTGGATGGGCCCATATAAGGTACTTGCCGTCAACCATAATGGCTCTGTCCAAGTGCAGACCGTTGATGCCTCTGATAATCCCTTTCTGATCAATGGATATCACCTGAAGAAGTACTTCCCTCCTTGGGGATCTTGACAGTCACGGTCATCTGATCCTTTCCCTCGTTGGCGCGGCACTGTACTTCTTATGATGCTACTTCTGATAGCCGTTCTTCAACTACTCCTAATGAGGTGGACACAACCCTCTGTCCCCTCAACCCTACCTTCCAGCCTTGATCTCTTATCCTCTATTTTCCACCAGCGACAGTGGCGAGGTTGGTTCTGATAAGTGGTATTTCTACCATTCCCTTGCTTAAATCAAAAAAAACAAAAAACAAAAAGAAAAATATACATATCGGTCATGGGAGAAAATGACTTAGGTCCTTGTCATGCTGACCTATTCTTTGAGAAAAGGTGGAAACACCCTCGAGAATAGGGGAAAACAAAGAAAAAAAAGAAGAAAAAATACAATATAAAAAAAACAAATTTGTTATGGGAGAAAAGGAAGCAATTCCCTGTCATAGCAGGCCTCGTTCCAAGAAAAGGTGTTTAACACCCTTGGGCGAGAAGCTGGCTGTGGAAAAGGTGGCAATACCCAGCAGTCCAAAAAGTGGATTCATCAATTGATATCCCCAGGATCCAGTTCCGAAGCTGCCTGCCTTGGTACGTTGTGTCCTAGGTCTCTCTACAGAGCGTCTAACTGTCCTCTAACAGACGACGTTTTCCTATCCAACACAACGTTCGATTTGATGGCTACCTCCCTAGGTACACCTCTTCAGCAACTAACGACGCGATCTTCATCGACAAACAATCGAGTGACGCGAGCTTTCATCCTAATCGGATGGGGACATGAGTATGGTTGCCCTCTGTAACTATCAACAAAGAGTGAGATAGAGGGTGGGCCAAGAGACCAGTCTTTTCCCTTCAAATCAAATGAGAGGTGAGTAGTGTGAATGAAGTGTTGCACGCACGGGATGGGCCTCTCAATGCACAAAGCACAATTTGTTTCTGTGCACTACACTATAAGGCTCCCTGGCCTTCCTTCTCGCACCGTATACCAGCACATGGCGGGATGCACAGTTGCACCATCAAATGCGCACAAGGCATACAACCCTTGCACAAGTGGTCGTGAGGATTACATCAACGGGTTTCAGGAAAGGGCTGCCCTCCTGTATCTATCAGCAGAGCGTGAGACAGAGGGTGGGCTGAGTGTGACTAGAGTTTCTTCAATCAATTACCGAGAGGTGAGATTGAGGGACGTTACGACATTTGGAGTCCGGTATGTTCCCTGTTTCCCTATGCACCCACGGGGTGGGTCTCTCTCTGTCATCACAAGACACATCACCCTATTCTGTACACTGCACTGTAAGGCTTCCTTGCCTTCCTCCTTGCACTTATGCCAGATGGGTTGGACGCACTAATGCACCATCAACTGTGCACCCTGGCATACTCCTTCTGCACCATTCCCCTTGTCGATTCCTAAACCGAGTACAAGATATGGGTTTCAATCCTTATTCCTTGAGTGATATTAGTCCTGGGCGAGTGACAGTTCTTTCATTCCATTTGAGTGACTGTGAGTTGAGTGTAATATCCCTCATCATCGATGAATTTCCTGAGATTCCTTCAATCAGCTACCTCCCTAGGAACTGTTGCGTGGTCCCTGCCATGAAGGACATGTGCCGAGAAGATGCCTTGGTACCTCCAGCAGCCGACAACAATACAGGACGTGCCATTGACAATCAACCTTGATCCTCAACAATATGGGCCAAGTTTTCTAACCCACACCTTCTGTTTCTCAGTGACGTTCATGTTTTAAGTATGGGGACGTTAGTGGATGGTCTGCTGTGTGGTTCTAGGTCCCTGTTGCTCGGTTAACCCTATCCGTTAAGGTCTTAAGTGTGGGGATGCGTCCCTATGCGTCTACATTGCATACCCTTCTGCATATGCCTCAACATGCTAATGCCTCTATGCCATGACTTGCTTTTACCCTAATGGGATCCCTTCCCACCCACTCGTTCATTTTCAACCCGCCCTTGGGGCTGTTCCCTTGCAGTTTTCCTTCATTCCCTGATTTGAGGTCCTACCATGTGAATGCACCCTACGTTCACCGAAGTCCAAATCTAACCTTATAGCCATGTTCCTCCTTTTGAACTGACCATTTTTCCTTTTTACCTACCCCTGTTCCGGTGCACAGTTTTCGAGTTATTAATTTTTGAAGCATTTTACGCAAATTAGCCGATTTTCCATGTGAACGCGCTTTTCTTGCGTCGAAACCGTGATCTGAAGTCATAGCCTTGACAAACACTTTTCCCCTGACATTTTTCCTTTTTAATCCAAGTCATTCTGATGCACGGTTTGTCCAATATTAATTTTCTGGTTTTTCGAGACTTTTTCGTGCGTCTTTTTGACATTTTTCTATGAACCTGCCTCGTTTGCATCGGAATTCCAATTTGATTTGACAGCCGTGTCTGTCGTGCCTTCCCCTACCTTTTTTCTTTTTCCTCCACCCTCTTTTGCCTTCTGGATTTTTTATTATTAATTTTTAAATGAATTTTCGGGTGTATTTTTGGTGTTTTTGCATGTAAACCCCTCCTACTTCCACCGGAACTGCGTTTTAACATGTCAACCATGTGCCACTCCTTCCTCCGGACATTTTTCCTTCTTATTCCATGTCATTCTGGTGAACGGTTCGTCCAATATTAATTTCTGATCCCATTTTCGGGTCTTTTTTTTGGGTTGTTTCCACGTGAACGCATCTTATCTCAGTCGGAACTATGTTTTGATGTAATAGGATTTTCGGGCACATCTTTTTGCACATTTTTCCTTTTTCCTGCACCTCCTTCCGATGCTCGGATCTTACGATATTAATTTTTAATTGCGTTTTTTGATCCGTTTTTTGTGTTTTTTGCACGTGAACGCCCTGTCTTTCCCCCAAAACTCCCGTTGCACATTTTCCCTATCTTCCCCCTGCCATCTTGCCCACTTTTTGTTTTTATGGCATTTCGTTTTGATGACCGGATTGGGAGTTATTCATTTTTCTTTATTTTTATGTGTTTTTGCGCGACTCGTCCCGCACGTGAACACATCCGTTTTCAATTTCACGTGTCTCCAAGCACCCCGGTCGCATCCACGTGCCTCGTCCCCACATCCGGGCGCCCTTTCAATCCCGTCACGGCAAATTTTTTTACCCTGCGCCCCGCGCACGCGCGCGGGACGGGGGTACGCCTCTCCTTTATGGGCCCCCCGTCCATTTTCCCCCTTTGGGCCCCTGCCCCTTCCCCTATGCCCACCCCACCCTATGACCCCCTTCTACCCCTACCCTTCCCCCAGGCACCCCACCCCCATGGGCCCCTGCCCACACCCTCCCATGGGCATAACCCTCCCACCCCTTTCCACCCCCCTCCCATGTCCTTTCCTACCCCCCCCCCCCCCCCCCCCCCCCGACCCCTTCCCTCCTCCAACTACCCCTCCCTCTCCCTTCCCTGCGTCCCCTCCTTCTTCTCCCGTCTACTCCTCCTCCCCTCCATCTCCTTCCTCTTCTTCCCCTCCTCCTCCTCATTCCTCCTTCTCCTTCCCCTCCCTCTTCTCCTCTACAGCGCCCGTTGTGGGACTCCCTGCACCTCCAGCCGCCTGCTGACGCCGTGTACCACCTCTACGTCGTGGTCGTCGCCCTCCAGCCCCACACGCCCCTCTATTGCTTGACGTGCTTCCTCTGACACCTCCTCGATGCCGTGCGCCCTGCGCCCCCTCCTCCACGACACGTGTTGCCCTGTGCGCGTGCCTTCCGCCCGACCGACGCCTGTGCGTGCGCCTTCCGCCCTGTGACCATGCCTGCGCTCCCACGGTCGTCAGCAGCCCGTGCCCTCTGTCCTCCCCGCCGCCGGTTGCCTGCGCCCCCACAACCGTTGCCAACGTCCACGCTGCCTCTGGTGTCTGCCACGCGGCACCTCGCTGCCGCCGCGACTCCCCTCCTCGCTGACGTGGCCTTTGCCACGTGCCGCCTCTGGCCGTTGACCTACCCTCCCCCACCATTCACACTACCCACTAACTCCCCCATCTAAACCCCCCTTCCCCCCACTGCAACCCCACACACCTCCCTCACCCCCACCTAAACCCCCATTCCCCCCACTAAGCTAACCCTCACACTAACCCCCATTCCCATTCACCCCCAACACACACACTTTCCCCCCATCCCAACCAAGCCCCCATCACACACATTCCCTCCCCACCCCCAACCTAGCCCCCCTTCCCCCCACTGCAAACACACACCCACCCACACCCCCCCACACAAGCCCTTGTTCCCTCCACTGTAACACACACCACCCCACCTACACCCACCTAAGCCCCCCTTCCCTCACAACACACAAATCCCCTCTAACCTCTTCCATAACCCCTGTTTCCCTGTAGCACCGCAGAAACCGTACCCCTTCCCAAACCCCTGTTCCCCCGCAGAAACCCCACTAGCCGAACCCACCGTCCCCCTTCCTAAAACACTATTCACCCACTGAACCGCATGAAACCACCCTTCCTACACCCTTGTTCTCCCTCGAGCCGCCGACACACGCGCGTGTGGTTGAGTTTGATTGTGCGGGATCGTGTGTGGAAGATCGTTAGCTGGTTGCTGACATGCAGCTGCCACGCAGCTTATTTCTAGGTATTTTCCCAGATTTTTAATTCAAACACCCGAAACCTTTAAAACACTAAAAAAAACAATTAAAAAATAAAAATTAAACACAAAACAACCTTTAAAATTCTGAAAAAAAATCCATAAAAATCTAGAAAAAATCCTATTATTTCTGCAACCCATGGCCATATTTTTCTAAACCTGTAAATTTCAGAAAAAACAATTCCGACCATTTTAAAATTCCAAAATCTTTTAAAAATACCCAAAAAATAAAAAAAAATCATTAAAAATACTTAAAATTTCCAATTTAATTTCTAAAAAAATTCTAACACTTCCATTAACATTTTTATTTAATTTTGGCATATTTTTCTAAGCTGTCACACTATTTCATTTCACACTTAAATTCCTTAAAAATACAAAAAAAAACATAATAATTTTAAAAAAACCCTTTTTCATCCAAACACAAACTAAACATCTAGCAAAACAAATCCAGATATTTTTGGATTGAGAAGAGCGCATTCTTTGCATTTCCATACACCCCCTACCCCAAAACCCACGATTAATATAAAAATAAAAAACAAACCAAAAAAAACCCAACAAACAAACAAATACATAATTTAAAAAAATGAACCTTAACACCACCATGGCACGCGCATTCGCACTAAACACACAATTTTTTAAAAAATTAAAAAAAAAACCAGCCATTCACTTAGCACGCGCTAAGTGCGCTAAAGAGACACTTTAATATTTTTAATTAAAATGAACCAGCCGTCAAGAGCACGCGCTAGCAAAAAAGCGCTCCACATCACCTTAATTTGTAATCAATGAACTTGCATTTAGAGACCCAGTCTCGGTATCGAAGTCCGGGATTCGAATTAAAGCACCGCTTTCACCTAATAATTGGTAATTAAATTTTTAAGAAGGAACCACCGTTTTCTTGCTAAGGTTTATCACTTAATAAAACTTCACCCATTTCTTAATAATTTATTAACATGAACCTTTCATTAAATTAATTCCCCCTCACTGCACTTAATTCCCTTTTGAATGAACCCGGTTTCGTGGGATGGGTATGCGCAGTCTTTGGAGTTATTTCCATGGTCAAACCTTGGTTTATCAAAGTTGTGGTCTTGATGTGTGTAGGTTGTGGTGATGTTTTGGTTTAGTGTCTTTGTTACAGTTAAGGGTACGGTGTGTGATTTTTTCTTTATTGCCTGATACGGGGATTTGGGTGTTTGTATGATGCATAGCATGAAGCTTTCGGTCGCATATGTCTAGAGGTCATGTCGAATTTTTTCTAGGCTGTGGTTTGCTTGGGGTTAGTTGGTCGAGTCACGTTTTCTCGTTTTAGTTGTTTTCTTATCCTTGGTTTGTTTTTTTTTTGTTGCTTTGCAGGCATTCTCCTTGATTGTCTGTATTTGTGGTGTGTGTGTAACCATCTGAATGGCGCCTTCTCACTCTCCTCCCCCTATCCAGTATGTCCCACTAGTCAGTAGGGATTACTCTTCCCTACTCACTTTTGAGCCTCTCACGAAGGCAGGACTCGCTGCTTTTGTGGCTACCTCCTTTCCATTGCTTCCAGAGGATCCATCGTTGTGTGATGAGTTTTTGGCCTCCTACAGCAAGAAGTCGGGACTGGTCCAGGGTATTTCTATGACTTTCACACCTCGAGGCCTTGGGAAGGCTCTTTCTCTTCTCTCCAAAGGTGAACCTTTTATTACCACTCGTCAGCTTTTCTCTAATGAAGAGATTTTGAAGCTGTTACAAAAGCAGACAAGGGAAATGTTGGATGTTAAGAAGGTGATAAACTCTTCAGGAGTTTCCTTTTCCATGATCACTGATCCTGTGTGGAAGATGGTCTGTCAGTTTCTCCAGGACAGGTTTATGCCTGCCAAAACGCCATCCCATTACTTGTTCAAAGAGCTTTTCACAGCTTCAAGGATGGTGTTGAAAGGAGTCGCTATTGATTGGAGCACTTACCTACTCAATAAAATGGATCAATATTTCATCAAAGTCACCAGGGGTAATGTTACCAATGTCACCTATGGATCGTATTTGTCTGCCTTCTTGACCTATTCAGGTTTGTAGAAGAGTGTGCCTCCACCTCCTCTACCTTCAGGTGAGTCAGAACCCATTGATATAGAGGTTGATGATTCTCCACCTCCCCTGGTCATACAGCGCAAACGCTTGAAGCGGGTAGCGGATAAAGCTCCTTCAGTTCTTCCTTCCGTGCCCATTCCTGCTACCTCTGGCAGTGATCTCCCTGGGTATCTCACTTGTAATAACCTGTTCAGAGCACATCGAGAAGGTTCATTGGATATATCAGTCCCCTCCCTGAATAGTCTAGTCTCAGGAGATGCCATTTCTTTCCTCTGTAAATACATTCAGAGTTCCATTGAATTGTCAGTGATAGCCTTTGTTCAACAGTTGTACGCTTCCTTTTATGAAGAACTCATGCAGTCTAAGGACTAGTTACATAAGGCAACATCCAAGTTAGCCTCTGCTAAGGATACCCTAGCAGATTTTTTTAAGCAGATGGAACAACAAACCCAACTGATTCAAACCCAAAGAGATGAGATCTCTTCTTTGAAGATCCAGTTACTAGAGGCTCAATCAGAGGTTACTAGCCTTTCAGAGGAGAAGGAGAGGATGTCCAGAGAAGCGCAGGGGTTCCAAACTCTTTTAGATGACAAACTTTCAGCCTTACAGACTGCTAATGACACAGTGGAATCACAAGCCTCCCAAATCAAGCAGTTGCACGATCAACTGGCAAAGTCACGGTCTATTCCTCCAAGCCCTAATGTTCCCTTGATCCCTTCTCTCTCACGGCAGGACTTGGCTGCTCTTCAGAGACATGCTACCTTGTGTCCTCTATTCCAAGATAAAGTGGAAAGATTGTAATCCAAAATGGATTTGTTATGGTCTACATTTGAGCAGTTTTAGGAATATGTTCCTCCAGACCATTCTTTCTTTGTCCACTACCACTTACAGAAGTTGGCCTTCTACATGAAGCTTTCCACAATGGATTTATCTCTTCCAGAGGATGGATGGAGTGGGGCTTGGTCTACTGAGTTGCTGACAGAGGTGGTCAAGATGGTGTTTGAAGATTCTGTCACGACAGATACCATATTGATATCCTACATGTATCTACGAGGAGACTTGTTGATTCCAGATGAGGTGGATATGGTATGGTATATGGGAGACGTGGTTCTACAAGCTGTTTTGTATGTCAACCATTTGGAGTTGCGCATAGCTGACATGTTCCAGAGTTACTCCTCCAAAGTGGCTGATTGTCTTGATAATTCCTGGCATACTATGATTGATTCTATGGTCCTGAATCAAAGACAGAACACAGCCGCTACCTATGCCCAGAGTACTAATCAACTGAGGGTGGATCTCTTAGCTTATCTTTCAAAACATAATCCGTTTGATTCTACCTTTTTTTATGCCTATCATAGAAGATCTCTCTTAGGACCTTCTGTTCCTACCCTTTTGTATTACCAACAATGGCTCATCGATATGATATATATCTTTCCCTTTGTCAATCCAATTCCACAACTATTTTACCCCTACTTTTCCAACCTTCATCTTTCCCTCAAATTCCCATTTTTACATATTGCTCCTTTATTGAGGATAGAGTATTTTTCCCTTCTCCACCATGTCCTTCTCCATCCATTCATGTACCTTCCACCTTTCCTATTTATTAGTTAACACCCTTCTTAAGTGATTCCCTACAAATTTCTGCCACTCCTTTAAACTTTTCTTCCTTTTATCATTTTGCCTACCCCTCACTTCATCCACTTTTCCTTATTCCACTTCCCTCTCCTAACACTTCTATATCTCAACCACCTTAGTTGGTTAGTGACTATGACGGGTTTGATCATCAGATTTCCAGAAGAAGGGGATGGAGCTCGAATGATTCCCTTATAGGACCTCAGATAAATTGGCCAGTAATTCCAGGAGAATGGAGAATTGCCAGTCAAGCTTATCAGAACTATATTCATTTTGCTCAGCACTATTCACAGTCTATAGATCCTTCAGTGAGATTAATTGCTCACTTTGCTTGGTACTTGGCGTATATGCATAGGCACTCTCATAATGATTCAATGCCTATTCCAAAGTTGTGCATGAATGTCAATGTGAGCATTGATTCCCAATAGTTGGATATATTGTATTTTCATGCCCTTTGTTTGCCTAGCAGATACCTTGTCCTGTTGGAAAGGATGTGCTGTCTTCAATTTTTTCAAAATCCTCCCAAGACATTTGTAGATGAATCCTTATCTATGGATCGTTTCCAAAATCATCAATCTTTCAAGAGGGATCATCTTCATTGATACCCTTTCCAATGTATGGTGGATGCTTTTTAATGAAAATATCTTTTTGGAGGAGTCATTCAGATGGTTGTGTTGTGTGTAGTGTTTGTGTTGTGAGTTACTTTATGTAAAAAGAACGTATTGGATTAGATTTCGTGCGAGCTACATTTTGAAGAATTGTGGTGATGGGGTCGTAGTTGGAGAGTTGAAGATGCTGATGAAGAAGAAGAAGAAAACTCTTATATCCTTTATAAGTTTGTTGTGATTTCTAGTTTGATAAGAAGTGTTAATGTATAAAGGGTTTTCCTTTCATTGTATTTTTATATCAGATACAGGTGATAAGTTGGGGTCATGGTTGGATGGATTGTTTTTGAAGAGATATTGAAGATCAAAGTTGAGCTTTTAAATGAACTTGTATTCCCTTTTTCCTGGGTCGCGAGGACGCTTCCTTATTAAGTGTGGGGATATGTTGAGTGTTGAAATGACTTGTTTTTTGGCTGATTTTTGTTGTTTTTGAGAGCTGAATGGTTGATTTTATGAGATGATTGATTGGTTTGGAAGTGGTTTGAGAGTTTTTTGGATGATATTGATTGTGTTTTGGAAGTTCATGATGTTTATCAGTAGTTCTGTGATGTTCTGATAGGTTCTGATTGGTTTTGTATAGCTTCTGTTTTGTTCTGATTGTCTTCTGCAAGGAGGGGTGGAGTATTGATTGATGAAGATTGAGATATTGTGAAAGATTATTGAATAGTTTTTGAGAGTTTGGAATGGTTTGAGTATGAGTTATGAGGTTTTGATGACCTTCTGTAACCTTCTGTAGATCTTCTGTAGAGCTTCTGTCTCTGTTCTGGTCTGTACTGTAGCTGTTCTAGTACTGTTCTGTAGACTGTTCTGTATGCTTCTGTATGTGTTCTGTTGGATGAGAGTGTAGCTTGAAAAAGTTTTCTAGCCTTGGAAAGAGGTGAATATAAGTGCAAAAGAGCTGAAAGAAGTGAAAGAAGTAGCTGCTGAAGACTCAAGTGAAGACTGGAGTGAAGTGACAGTAGTGAGCTATGAAAAGACACTATAGTGGCTCTGGTGACTCTTCATATCAGACATACCTCTTGGGAGGGGTATCCACGACCTAAGAAGGATTATTGAGAGTGATTTTGAGAGATTGTAGTGAGGATATGATGTATTATTGATGGAGAGAGAGAGAGAGAGTCAAAGATAGCCAATTCTACTAAAACAGAGTGATTGTATATGAGAGATTGAGAGAGAAGACTATGAAGATATTGAAGATGAATACTATGTGATGTATTTCCATTCAAAGATGGTGTATTCCTTTGCTTTCTTTGTTATATTGATGGATTTTGTGAAGATATTGAAGAATATGGTTGATTCTATCAAATCCGTGGGAGATATACATGATGCTGCATGAAGATTTGTTGTGCCTGGTGTTCTTTTCTTCATTGTGATCATATGAAACATAATAAACAAGCTTGTTGATGTTACAAGATAGATTTTCTTGCAAGATAATTCCCTTTTCCTTGGTGTTCCTCTTGGGGCTCCATCTCCTGATGTGCCATCTGTTACTTCATTGAAGGAGTTTGTTATGACTTCGATGGATGTGGATCCATTGCCTTTTTGCGATCCATATAATTTCAACACCACTTTATTGGGTCCTTTGCCAAGGGTTAGGGTGCCTTTGAACCAGTCCATCCTAGCTCTTCCTTCAAAAAGCCAAGGTCTTCCCAATAGCAGAGGATATGAGGTCATGTAAGAATTTGGTTTGACCACTAAATATATCAGCCGATAGTCTCTTCCTACAAGGGTTGTTTTTACATATGGGAGGATGCCCAACAGTTTGATTCTACTTTGGTCTGCCAATCTGATAAGCCACTGTAGGTTGAATTCCTTGCAAACCTAGATTCTTCATTGTCACATCCATCATTATGTTTACTGATGAGCCTTCATCAATCAATGCATTTGAAAAAAATCATCCTTCTATCCATACACTAATCTATGGGGTTCCAAGATCTAGGAAGGCGTTAGCCACATCCACATCCTTCACAAGTTATGAGGCTCTATTGAACTTTGTTGTTGTTGGGGGAGCAATCCTTACTACGCTTCTTCTTGTCAAGATGATTTTGAATCTTTTTCAACAACTAGGAGACAGTATTAGCAACTGTCGGAATGTTAGGCTTGGTTTAAAGATATCTAGGTCTTTGACCAAATCATACTCTTTGATAGGATCCATAGGCTTTTCCAATCGATTGGGAAATGGGGCCACTCCCACTTTTATCTTCCCTTTTTCTTCTAAGAGCAGCAACATATTCTTCTTTCTCATGTGGAGGTACTTTCGCATTCTCTATTTCCTTGACCTCTGGTCCTGTCTGCAACTGTCTCTAAAGCTCTCTGTGGCTCTGTAGTGCTCTGTACTTCCTTATTTTGGATTGCATTGTTCTATTTTTCCCGAGGAAAGTTGAACTTCACAATCTTGGTAGAATGAATGTTCTCTTTTGGAAGTACGGGTTATCCCTTCTTTGCTCGTGTTATTGCAGCCACTTCCAATTCCACCAAATTGGAAGCAGGTTTCTTGGGTCTTCTATTGGGTATCAAAAGTAGATTTCACATAGGCTGGACTTGGAAAATATTTTGCACTGTGGTCTTCTCCTTTGCATTGACTACATAAGGGCTTGTAATCCATAGATCTTCTAGGGTTTGGACAATTTGGTGAGATATGACCCTTTTCTCTACATCTGTAACATTCCACCTCTGATCTCTCACCACCGCCAGCAGACTGTTGTCCTCTGTAACTTTGAGAGGGAAACCTCGCTGGACCAAAATTAGGACCAAACTCCCTATGCTTTGGTCCAATGTCCTGCATTGTCATTTTGAATTCTAGCAAGTTGAATCTTGTGTTTTCATCTTTCTGTCTTCATTCGTGCATCTCTTTCAAAGAGTAGATATCCTCTGTATGGTTCTTCGTCAAATAGTATGAACAGAAGTCTCTAGGAATGGTTAATTTTTGGGTACATTCAATGGCTAAATGTCCCACTTGATGACACTTTTCATACAATGTATTAGAATGCATCACATCTCTCCCACCTCCCGCAAGAGTGGATATATTAGCGGTATTCACCTTCAACGTATGTCGCTGCTCTGTAATCACATCCATAAGCTCTTTCTTGATACTTGCCACTGAATTGGATAAGTAGTCCTTCATATTTTCACCTCCTGGAGTACTTATAGTAGGGTTTTGGAAAGTTTCTATAATTACTGCATATACAGCTGGTTGATCCAGAGGGTCCTCTATTCTGGTTCTGATTCAGAGCTCCTGTTGAGATTTAGGGTTGCTAATTCTAGTGGGTAGGATTCAACTGTTGTTGAGTCATCGTTGGAGGAATTATTTAAGACCACTGTTATTGTGGTTTTACCATCAGTCGAGGCATTGTCGTCTATAGCCACTGTGGATTAGGTGCATTATACTGTGGCACTATTTGCATTTGAGGGTAGGGGTAGAGAACTATCCCTCGAACTGTATTTGGTGGATATACCATTCCTGGTATGGGAGAAGGTAAGACTCCTCTTCCTGGAGTCATTGACAGCCTTGCTTCAACTTCGTCATACAATCTTGCACTTTCCACTGCAGCTTGCAGATTGATTGGTCTTCTCAATTCCACGAACTTGTGAACTTTTGGTTGTAGACCTCTAAGGAATACTCCTTTCTAGATGCCTTCATCCAAATGATGATTGGTCCATCTCTTTAGGATGGATTCCATTCGCAAGTCATAAGCTTCTACTCTTTCTCTAGATGACTGACTTAGGTTCATGAACTCCTCTCGTATCCTCTCTTCAAAACCTTCACGCCTGAATTTAGTGAGGAAGGCCAACTTCAGGTCGCATCCTCTCTTCAAAACCTTCACACCTCTCGCATCCTCTCTTCAAAACCTTCACGCCTGAATTTAGTGAGGAAGGCCAACTTCAGGTCATCCCATGTGCCAAAAGTTCATGTTGCTTGTCTCTCATACCATTGAAATGTCATGCCCTTTAAAGTGGTGGGAAAGATTGCTAACCAATGCTCAGGGGTTCTGGCATTGTTAGCCACATATGCTACCATGAACTCTGCTACATGAAGATTGGGGTCTTTATTGTACTCTCCCTTAAAAATTGGCAATGGGACTACATTTGCCAACTTGTCATCAATATTTCCAGGATGAATCTGACTAGGAAGGGAACCTTGAGTTGCCATGGGGACTTCTGTAAAGAGTGCTTTTAGGGCATCAAAGGATGCTTCTGCTGCAAGCTCATTCTCAGTCTTGATTCTTGCCTTCTCTCTTCTCACGTACCTCTGGACTCATTCTAGCACTTGCTTCTTGATTGTATCATTCATCAGGGGGCCAATTGGTCTGTACTCCAACAAAATAGAATCAGAGGGGGACTTTAGTCTCTGGAGGATTCTCTGGCCAACATCTCTTCTACTTCTTTTCAGCATCTCTAAATTCAACTTTCGAACCACTACAAAGGGGGAGATATTCCATCTTGAAAGTATCAAAACTCATTCTTCTTAGGATCATTGTTGTGCCATCATCATAATAATGCCAGCTTCTAAGGGTTTCAACAGTGTATGTTATGAAAAACACTCTGTCTACCAACTTCTAGTGGGTTGCTAATTGAACAAATAAGAGGTTGTCAGTGCACCAAGCATCCCACGTATCTTGTTGTTGAGCATCCATGAACAAATTTCAATTCTTTTCTTTCTTGTTTTTGTGAACCTCCACAGACCACGACTCCTGAAGCTTCTTCACAATCTCCCACTTGATGATGTCTAGAAACTTCTCAATGAATGTCAAATCTTCCATGGATGGTCATTCTCTCTGTTTTCATTCTTCAGTTTGTTCCCGAACAATTTACCACCAAGATACACATCTCTGTTGCTTCAACAAGAAGAGGAAATAGTCCACCATATAGAGCTTGCATCATGATGGTAATATGTTACACCATTTTTGCATGGAAATAATCATATATGATCCATATTCATTGTCTTCATAGTTCTCTCTCAATCTCTCATAGATAGATACATTGTTTTGATAGAATTTGCTATCTCTAACTCTCTCTTTTTCTCTCAATCAATAGTACATCATCTCCTTACTAAAATACTCAATAATCACTTTCAATAATCCTTCTTAGGTCGTGAATGCACCTCCCAAGAGGTATGGGAGGTATAAAAGGGCACCAGAGCCACTATAGTGTCTTTTTATAGCTCATTACTATTACTTCACCTCAATCTTCTTTTCAGTCTTCAGCTACTTCTTCCATTTTTTTAAAGCTCTTTTGAACTTAGATTCATCCTTTCCAAAAGTTAGAAAATTTTCCCAAATTCACATATACATTCCACAAAACACTTACAGAAAATCTCCAGAATAGAACAGAACAGAGGCTCTACAGAAGGTCTACAGAGGGTTAACAAAAGGTCATCAGAGAACATCAGATCCTCATAACTCATACTAAAACCATTCCAAACTATCAAAAACTATTCAATAAGCTTTCAAAATATTTCAACCTTCATCAATCATCAATCCATGCTTCATATAGAAGAAAATCAAAACAAAACAGAAGCTAAACAGAAGGTATCAGAACCTCAACAGAACCTATCAGAACATTACAGAGCCTCATATTTCTACTGAGAATCATCATTAGCTTCCAAAACATAATCAATATCATCCGAAACACTCTCAGACACTTCCAAAACAACCAAACATCACTCAAAATCTATCAAAAGTCAACCATTCAGGCCTCAAAAACAACAAAAATCAACCAAAAAAACTAGTCATTTTAGCATTCAATAATGGGAATCTTGTTATTACACATGGTGCTAAGTCTAGTTTACTATATCCTTTGCTTGTATTTGGATCAATTGATCATGTTTTGTCTGTGGTTACAGTTCCACATGTATCTCTTTGGTATCGTCACCTTGGGCACATGTCTTTGAAAGGAATGAAAATGCTTACCAATTTGTAGTATCTTCCATCCCTAAACTATAAGTGTTTTGAGTCTTTTGATCATTGTTTATATGGCAAGCAAACATGTGGCACACATAAAAAGTTTGGCATGAAAAAATGCATGGGTGATCCTTTGGCTCTTGTTCATATATATGTATGTGGTCCCATGCCCTATCAATTGTTAGGTGGTGCAAAGTACTTTTTCACATTCATTTATGTTTAATCATATAGGATTTGGGCCTAAACTATTAAGAAAAAATTGGATGTCTTGTCTACCTTTCAGCGTTGCCTTACTCTTATTGAGAAAAAGTCTAGGTATAGACTAAAATGTCTAAGGTCAAATAATGGGGGTGAGTATGTCTCGAAAGCTTTTGATCAGTTTTGCGATGAGAAGAATATTAAGAATTAGTTGACTGCCCCCTACGCCCCATCCCAAAATGGTATTGTCAAATATATGAACAGGACGATTCAGGAGAGAATCTACAGTATGCCTAGCTAGGCAGGCTTAGCATATCACTTTTGGGTTGAGCTAGTTACTACTACCATACACTTGATTAACTAGTCCCCTTGCATTGCTATTGATTGCCAAGTTATAGAGGAGGCTTGGACACTGGGAAACCTCCATCATATGCTCATTTGCACATCTTTGGTTATGAGGCATTCTGCCATGTTCCCAAATACAAGCACAATAAGTTGGATCCTAAGTCCATAAAATACATCTTTCTTGGTTATGGTGATGCAAGTGAAATGGGCTATCACCTATGGGATCCACATGCTCGCAAGGTTATCTGTAACCATGATGTCGGTTTCCATGAGGAAGAGATACATAAGCTACCTGAGCACATAGTTGAGGTATGCATGGTGATCTTTAGGAGGAGCCTTATGCTCCCATACAGCCAGCTAGACAACCTACAACAGTTGATGCTACAGTGGCCCAGGATCCACTTATTATGTAGGATTAGCGTACTTTGAGACACTCTACTAAAGCTAGACGTCTGCCTACCTAAGGACTTTACACCCTCCATATATTATGTTATAGTGATAGATGTAGTTGAACCTCTCTCTTATGATGAGGTCATACATAGAGATGATAGTCACTCATGGGATAGGACTATGCAGTTAGGGTTTGACTCCTTACCAGACTAAACATACGTGGGATTTGGTTCCTTTGCCTAGTGGCAAGAAGGAACTGCCATGCAAGTGGATATACAAGCTAAAAAGTATCCTTGGATACCCCAAGCCCGATTATAAGCTCAGACTAGTAGCTAAGAATTTCAAGCAAGAATATGATGTTGACTTTCGATGAAGTTTTTTCTCTTATGGTCAAAATGATGCTTGGTACTAGTATCAATTGCTTAGCTAGATCTGAACCTTTATCAAATGGATGTAAAGATGAATTTTCTACATGGAGACTTGCATGATAAGATCTATATGCAGCAGCCTAAGGGCTTTAAAGAAAAATGTACGGAACACCTAGCATGCAAGTTGAGAAAGAGCCTTTATGGCCTTAAGTAGGCACCTAGGAAATGGTACCACAATTTTGATGCTTTTATGCATTCATAGGGATATAGCAGTAGTGCTATGGATCCATGTTTATACAAAAAGAAGGCTCATGATGGTACCCTTATGATTTTAGTATTCTACATGGATGATATGCTTATTGCTGGAAGAGCTCATGATGAGCTGCATACCTTGAAAACTCTACTCAATAAGAGCTTTGAGATAAAGGACTTGGGACAAGCCTTGTGTATTCTTGGAATGTGCATCACATGTGATCACTCTAAGGGGATCCTTTTTTTGTCACAAAAGGAGTATATCCAAAAAGTCCTTGAGCAGTTTCTTACACACAATGCTAAGCCTATTGGCTATCCTTCACCTTCTCATGTGAAGGTTATTCAAGAGGCTCATTGTCTATAGTCTAATGAGAAAAATGTTGAGATGGCTAAGATCCCTTATGTATCCGTCATGGGCAGTTTGATGTATGCCATAATAGTCACTCATCCTAACATAGCATTTGCAATGGGAGTTGTGGCACCCTATATGGCTACACGTGGTAGATGGCATTTGGATGCCATCAAGGGTATCATGAGGTACTTGAAGGGCATAGCAACTATGTGCATATGTTATGGCGGCTAGTAGGATACACGAGTCCCGTACACATACTCTAATTATGCAGGATATGTAGAGAGTAGGAAGTCCACCTGTGGCTATCTTTACCATTGCTAGAGGTACTATTTCTTGGATGTCTAGGGTGCAAAAATACACGGTCCTCTCTACTATTGAGGCCAAGTATGTTGCGACCACTAAGGCTTGCAATGAGACACTAGTTAGGCAATCTAGTGGCTGACCTTAGTATTACTGACGTGGTCTCTACACTGCATTGGAATTCTATGAGTGCTATCCAGTTAGCCAAGAATCCAGTCTTCCATGTGAAGATAAAACACATTGAGGTGCATTATTACCACTTCATTAGAGAGGTCATTGAGGACACATTTGTTGATGGATATTGGATGAGATATATTATTTCCTCGTCCTATTGTACTTATGTATATTCATACTTTGTCAATTTTTTCTTATTCTCTCCTCACTAGGGACACATTCACTTTTAAGTGGGAGGTTTTTGGGGGTAAAGGCAACAATGCCTAGTCACCCATGTATTACTATACTGACAATACCCACACACATGTACACTACAGGTGGGAACACCCATCACTATCACTTCATTCTTTATTCTTTCAATGATATTTTAATAAAGGGAAGGCCGATCATGCATTGTGACTATTGGAGTTCCCACAACTTGTGCTTCTCTCTCTCTCTCTCTCTCTCTCTCTCTCTCTCTCTCTCTCTCTCTCTCTCTCTCTCTCTCTCTCTCTCTCTCTCTCCACCATAGCTCTTGCTTCCACGGTCACATGCTTCCACTTCAAACTCACTCCCTTCAAAATTATACCTTGTATGAGAGCTGATGAGTCTTGATATTTTTATGCTTCCCATAGGTTTTTCTGGTGCATGCTATGCATGCTTATGGTCTAATATTTTGTAAGTTCATGTCCTTATGATCTTTGAAGAAGATGTAAGGAGATAGAAAATCTACTATAAAATTGGTTGCTATTATTTATATTGATGGTATCACAATGATCTTTGATACCTTGTGAGGCCTTACTCCAAGTTTGACTGCATTTGGATTATGTATATCCAAGTTAGGATGGTTAGAAGCAAAACTGATGTACAAAACAGAGTCATGAATTTAAGATAACAACAATAGAATCCAAAGTATCTTCTCTTGGAATTAGGTAGAGGTTTCTTACTAGAGAGTTGTAGTTTACCTTCTAACCTCTAAACTTTCTTAATAAACTTTGTCAATTCGACTAACACATGGAAAGTTAAGAGTAGTTTTTAGACTAACTGTGCTATAAAGTGCAATTGGATCTTATATATATTGTCATTAAATTGGATATATATAGACATCATGGTTGAATGTTAAGTCCATTAAGGGTTGTGGTAGGACATATCATTTTATTCCCAACACCAAGAATCCTCAGTTATTCTATGGTGTAATGGCTATAAGAGACCAAATCATTGATTTACCTACCAATCTTCCTTGTTTTTTTATGGGTGTAATGTTGTAGGACATAGACTTTGAGTTATTCCCAAGACCCAAGAATCCTTGGTTGTCCTATGGTATAGTTGCAATTGGATGCCAATCATTGATTCACCTATCAATGTTCCTTGTGTCTTTATGGGTGTGATGTTGTTGAAGATAGGAATTATGCAATGGTATTTTTTCTATGAATGTAAAGAATCCTGCAATTGTAGATATTGACCTTGCAAGTGCATGGATGCACCCATCGTAAAGACAAGGATATTGCAATGGTATTAAGTATATTATTGTGTATTGTTCCTCAAATTAGAAGAGAGGGGTTAAAGGGTGTGTCCAACTTGGTCTAGGGTGGGGATATCAAATTATGGATACCAAGAGAAAGGAGAAGTTTGGGATGAAGTGAAAGTGTCCCAACAATCTCTATTGGAGACTAGCTTATGGATAATTTATTTTAACATTTTTTGGAAAAGATTATTTTTATTGTTTTTGTGCCGCGCTTAAAAGTGTGAAATAAACATTATGTAATGGACAAACTAATGAGTCTAATTTTATATATCTGAATGTGGTAGTACCCTACTTAGAAATTATGCTCAATGCATACGTGGAAAGTGGGTGGACGGTTGGTAATGGTGAGATTATCCAATGGATGGATGGACCCAATTAGTTATGTGCTTTTTGAAAGAATAGAATAGCAAGAGGATTGAATGTTGACTACCTAGGGTTTATTTTAGAAGTCAAGTAGCACTATTTTAGGGGACCAAAGCTAAGATTACGCCTTATGGGCAAAGGAGTTTTGAGCTCAAATCCCCTTCTCTCTCACTCTCTTTGAACCAAGTGTGGTGATAGTCTAGTCTTAGTCTTAAGTGATTGCAAAGCAATCATTCCTAGTTGGGAGCTAGATTGCAATTAGAGATTGTTAGGTCATAGGTCCCTCATGATGCTGATCCTAGTGGCTCAAGGCTATACATTCTATTATGGGGTAGATTTGAAAGTCTCCTAACCAGCTAGTTTCGTCAATCCTAAGATGTCTGGATGGCATTACTCAATGAAAGGAATCTGAGAAACTACCAAACTTCCTTTCCCTTGGCTCATTAGGGATAGGTACATAACAAATAAATTGGGAGAAAACAACTATCCAAATTGACTATGAAAGAAAGGTTGTTGGTTTGTAGGCTTTTGCCCATGAATGTAGGAAAGTTAATCATTCACCAATTGATTGAGGTATGAATGGTTTATCCATGCCTAAAGGTGGTAAAGTAAATACGTAAACACCTAAACTAACTTATCTTGATGATATTCCATTATGTCCCCATGTATATACATCCTATAATAAGATACCATTTCTTCAACAACAATCTCAAATTCCTTTGCAAGTTCTAGTAGTTTTTCAAGATAAGTTTCGTCATTAGGTATTATTTAATCTTATCAAAGATTTATTACTTCATAAGTATCCATTTGATTTGAACCTACTTCTTGAGTAAGTATGTGAGTGGAGAGACTATCAAAGCATAGTCCTTGATAAATGTATAGTACCATCCTATCAATCCAAGGAAACCACAAGTCTCTTTAACTATTTGAGGGGCTTGCCAATCCTACACATCCTTGACATAGAGCTTGTTAGCTTTTAGTGTATCCAACACAATTCAGGATGTCATCTTCTTTAACCCAAATTTAGACATATATAGACCTTGAATCAATCTTTGAGAACATCTTGGCCCTTTTTGTAATTGGTCCAAGATCTCATCAATTCAAGGGTATACTTATTATTAATGGTGACTTGATTTAGATGTCAATATCTCCTAAACATCTTGTCCTTCTTCTTTTGGAAGAGTAGAGGAGCACCCATGGAGAGTTTCTAGGATGAATGAACTCTCGATCCAACAACTACATCAATTGCTCTTTCAGCTCAATTGCTTTAGGTATTGACATTCTATAAGGCCTTTTAGCACTAGGCTTGGCTCCAAGAACTATCTCGATCTCATTATCAACTTTACATTTCGGTGGAAGCTCTAGTAGCTCCTCCAAAAATAAATTTTCATATTTCTTCATCCAAATCATTCATCTTCCTTTGGAGGTTGATCCAATTCATTCAACTTGATCAACTAGATATGAGTTATTTCCTAATTCCTTTCATATTTTTGGTTACCTTAGTCAACTAGATCCTTGGCTTTCTTACTTCACCTTGTGAATATACCAAGTTTCCATGTCTATCTCTGAAAGTCACCTAACCCATTCTATAGTGGATATTTGTATCATTAGGGATTACCCACAATCCATCCCAAGTAAGCAGTCATAGACTCCCAAATTCATGACCCTAAAACTTGTCTTTGTTTGTTTGGCCCAATTAGGGTTTTCACTCAACATTGATGTTTTGGACAAAACTCTTATTACATCAAGACGTTCAACTATGTTGCCTATGCTCTCTCTCTCACTTATCTTCCTTATACTCCTTCTCAATCCTACCATAGAGCCTTCTATCCATCTAAGAAAGTAAAATGTAAAACTAGATATGAGACATACTCGACAAAGCTAGTTGTACTCTAGGTATTGTAGGCTATGAATTCTACCTCTGATAAACAAGAACTTATCAGTATTTAATTAGTTCTAGTCTTGACTCCAATTTTTGCTAATTCCTAACCAAGGTTTAGGTCTGGCTCTCTTTCTTCAAGAGTACATTCAAGTCTTAGTATCTCTCTGTTGTGGAGGTGGTCCTACGAGTGGCTTAGGCAACCATAACCATTGACTTTTTGCATAGTAACCTTGGGCTAGCCTAATTATCCTAACTCAAATCCATCCACCTAAAGGGCATGAAAACCGTAATGCCATCCAATTAAATTTCTAGTCCAAGCATTATATTGTCTCAATTCTATAATGCTTCAGAATAAAGGCCCATTTAGAGACATCAATTTGCTAAGACAACATACAATAAGATTCTATCTTTGTTATTTTCTCTATACTTTCATTTATCTAAGAAACACCAAGACAATTATATGCATAGGATGACCCATTGAAAATCGACATTAGCTTAATGTTAGTTTCCATATGGCCATCTCTTATCTTGCATGTTAAAAAGTTACTTTTGCAAATAACTAGTATTGAACCCATAGAAAAGAAAACAACCATGAATGATTCTTGCTAGTAGCACCAAGGAAAGGGATTCCACTAAGCTCTCCATTGATGCTTATGATTGTATGCTCTCAGTCTACTTTTCCTTTTTGATGAAGTTCATTTCCTAGTATCTCTAGAAGCTATTGTGTAGTTCTTAACAACTTTGGTTTCCTTTCTTAGACTAAGAGGATTCCTACTGAGTGATACTTGCTTTTCCTCTTGTGCCTTGAGAAGTTTTTCAATAACTTCCTTGATGTCCTCAATTAGGGATTCTTTTTTACTTGAAGATAGGCTTATTGCCCTTCCCTTGAGAATTGGAAAGGTTGCCTTTACTGTCAGTTGTGATTATCTTGACACTAGGTAGTCTCAAGTGTATCTAATGTACTTCATAGTCTGCTTTGCATTTGGTTGTGCAGTTAAAAATACTTTCAAGCATGACTTCCTTCCCCACATGTTCTTGATTCCAAAGCATGTAAAAAATGATAGATATGCTTTAAGTTTCCATGGTCATAAAATTTTTAAATTTGCCTAGGAGGGAATATGAGGATCCTCCATACGGATTGATTGTTGCATTGGTTGGCACACGCTTGAGTTGTCCAATTTCAATCCAATGGAATATATATCAAATGGATACACACAATGCTTTATTAAATGGAGCAACTAAAAGAAGACATATGCATGGCTCAACCATCTAGTTATGCAAAACCAAGGAAAGAAAACTTGGTTTGCAACTTAAATAAAAGCTTGTATGGGTTGGATCGTAGATCATGGTATCCAAGGTCAACACTTTATAGTTTCCAACTTCAATAAGAGAGTAGTACAAATAGTATACTCTTTGTAGTAGTAAAAAGGGTACCCACATGGCCTTGGTCATTGGCCTTTATCCCAACATCTCTCTAAAATGCCCATTAGCTTTTACACAAGAGGAAACATTGAAGATATTGTCCAATGCCCATCAACACTTTGTAGTGTGCAACACAATCAAAAGATAAACTTTTTACATGAAGATCTGCAAGATTGTCATCCATATGAATTTGGAAAGGCTCAATTGGCTTATCCTCAAGCACCTCCTTGATGGAGTAATAATTTAACTTCATATACTTTGGCTTTGCATGAAAATGAGATCTCGCATCTATTGGATGGCACTTTGACTATCATAATGCAAAATGGCCACCTCTCATGCAACACTTATTTCTCCCACTAGACGAGTAAGCCATATAGCTTTCTTACACATCTCGATGGGGCTGCAATCTATTCAGCCTCGATTGTAGACAAGGCAAGACATGAATACAATCAAGAGACCCATGAAATTGCACCCCTTGCAAATATGAAAACAAACCCTATTATAGAATTCCTAGAGTCCTTGTGAAATCAATATTTGCATACCCAAGGATAAATGCATCATTTCCTCTAAAGAAAAGCCACATGGACTATATGGCCAACCATATGTCGCACATAATCACTCGAGAAGTAGTTGAGCAAGGCATCATAGATGATTTATCTGATGCCGCCACAATATGCCATCAACTTGGTAACCACTCCCACTGCATAAGCAATGCCTAGATGTGTAGCTACCATAGCATAGATCAAGCTACCAATTGCAAATACTATGGTACTTTGGAAAGTTTGGCCTTTTTCTCATCCGATCTAAGACTATCCTCTTGGTTAAGTTTTGAATATGGAGGCAAGGGAATATCGATAGCTTTCCCTCTCTCCATATTGAAATAATCAAGTACATTTTCAATGTAGTCCTTTTGAGATAGATAGAGAATCTCTTTATGCTTGCCTCTCATAATTATCATGCCAAGAATGTGTCTTGTATTCCGCAAGTTTATGTCAAAGATTTAATGCAATCTTTTCTTCAATGCATCCACATCCAATAATGACTTTTTGGAATTAAGTATGTCATCAACATAAAGGATCAAGATCATAAGGCCACCATCATCCATAGCCTTCTATCTGTGTATAGACATTAATTTTTCACACTCCTTGTATAGCCTTGAGACCTCATGAAAGCATCAAACTTATGATACCATTCGTTGTGAGCTTGCTTCAATCTATATAAGCTCTTGTAGAAACTACATATGAGTTGTTCTCATTGCCTTGCACCCTTTTGGATATTTCATATAAATATCCCCTATGCAAAAAAGTTATCTTAACATCCATCTGGATAAGTTTCATGTCTTCATTGGTGACCAATCTAAGCACTATATGAAGGGTGGTTGGTCCTGACTATATTGGTGAAAATATCTCATGAAAGTCTATAGTCTTCTCTTGCCCTTACCAATCTTGCATTATACTTAGGCAATGCATTTGACGGTGATATTTTTATCTTATAAACCCACATCCATGGTAATGCATGCTTGACCTTAGGCAACAAAACCAACTCTTAAGTTGTATTATTACTAAAGAGTCAATATTTAATAACATAATATTTTTAACTTATGAGTATCATCCTTGATTATGACATCAAGATATTCTAAAGAATCTCTTTAATTTGTAGCCATGACATAATTAAGAGATGGAGTATACATTTATGGTGGTATAGTGGTGCGCAAATCGAATGCCGTATGCGTGCGTAGCGAGTGCCGGAAGGTCCCCAAGAACAAAGAACTCTACTTTTTGCTCAAAAACCAAGAGAGAAAATTCGCACGACATGAAGCAAAAAGACCAATTGGGTACAATCTCCCCCCATGCCTTGTGTGAGTGCTCCACAAAGCATGTATTTAATATATTATTCATCTCCAAGCTCAAAAATAGCCCAAATTTACAATTAGCACGCTTTAGCTTTTGTGTTTGCTTTTGTCCAAATAAAGAATAAAGCGTTTGGGCACCCAAGAGTCGGGTTGTGTCCAAATACAATGTCCAATAATGAATATTTAAATCGTGTGCCCATGCGCATATAAAATAATATATATATATGTTAAGTGCTTTAATAAATAAGAGCATCAAAATAAATATTGGTGCCACACCTAAGATGCGCGCCCGTCAAAAATGATAATTTCTTCTAAATAACTTGAATGTACGCTATCGCCCAGTGCTTCCCAGTGCCACCACCACGTGCTCTACACATCAACTGAAGCATTCACAATTGTTAGAAAATAATAAAATTAAACCGACAAAAGTGAATACCTAGCAGTCTTCAGCTACAAAATAAATAAATAGGTTGAAACTCAGTCCTAACCTTAATTTAATACAAATGCACATCCTAAACTCATAAACATCCATTAATTTAAATATGTATTTTGCGGAATCACCCGCTATAGAATCACCCACTTGCACATTAGATTAACGAGACGCCCGAAAAGGACAAGCGTCCCCATCGACTTTTTGCACAAGGAATCCACCTTGTGTACAAGCCCCGACAATAAATATACTCACGGAATCCACCGTGGAATATGCCTCCTGGCATCATACCCCCAGGGTGGGATAGCAATTGTTCTCAATTGCTATTAGCTCAATGTGGAGTGAGCAGTGAGGGGTAAGCACTTAGGTCACGAGCGTGCATCCACTCGGCCTCTTCAACAGGATGATTTTTAAATTTCACCAAATATCTAGAATATCTACGGCCCGTTCTAGTGGTCAAAAATTCGATATCTAGAATAGTCTCAGGTTCAAGGGTTTCAGTTTCTTCTTCTAACAAAGGAAGATTTTCATAAATAGGATGGACATGTAATTGGCCTTTGAAAGGTCGTAACAAATTGATATGAAAAGTGTTGTGGATTTTCTAGTGTTGGGATAGTTCTAGTTTAAAGGCATTGTCATTGATTTTGTGGAGTATTTTGAAAGGTCCATAAAATCTAGGAGCTAATTTTACAACAGGGTGTTTCTCGACACTTTGTAATCTTCACTTTTCAATTCGTAAGCAGACATAATCATCAACTATGAAATTCATAGTTTTTTTTTCTTGTTTGCTTGTTTAGTATATGATTGTTGGGCTTTAGCAATCATATTTTTAACTTCATCAAAAATAGTAGCATGCATGTGGGCAATATTATCAGCAGCTTTAACTTTGTTTGACAATCTATATCCATAAATGATTTCAAAATGTGCTTTTTGTGTAGCTGTATATGGTGTATTATTGTATGCAAACTGAAGTAAATGCAAGTGTGTATCCCAGGTTTGTGGTTTTGAAATTGTGTATGCACGTAAAAGATCCAAGTTTGTAATGTTTGTAGCTTCTGTTTGTCCATTTTTTTCAGGATAAAATGCAGATGAAAAATCAATCTTTGTTCCTAAGTTCGCAAACAAAGTAGTCCAAAAATTATTGTAGAATCTAGAATCACGATCAGAAATAATAACTTTTGGAAAACCATGGTTAGTGAAAACAATTTTCAAAAACAATTATGTAGCTTGAGATGCAGTTAATGTTTTCTTGCATGGAATGAAATATGTATGTTTGCTAAATCGATCTACAATAGTCCATATCATATCGTGATTAACTTGAGTGTTAGGCAGACCAGTAATAAAATCCATTGAAATATGCTCCCATGGTCTTTCAGGGATTGGTAAAGGCATTGACAAACCATACTGCTTACCATGGTGTTGCTTAACTCTTTGAAAAATTAAACACTCAGATACAAAGTTAGAAACATCAAATTCCATCTGTGGCCAATAAAATCCTCAATCAAAGTACGTAAAGTGAAAATAATACCTCTATGGCCTTGATATGGGGGACAGTGAATTTCATGCAACACAAATGATCTAAATAGAACAGTTACACATAACCTTTTCTCATAAAATATAAATCCCTCAGCATAAGACAATGAATCAATTGGAATCCAATTATTGGGAATTAATTTATTCCAATCATCTTGAAAACTGGGGTCTTGGTCATAGGTATCTTTCATAAGGATAAGATAATCAAAAGATATCACAAAGATATTATGAATAGTCGGTCTTCTACTTAAGGCATCGACAACAACATTTTCTTTTTCGGGTTGATATTGAATAAGTGGATGAAAACTTTGAGTAAAAGCAGCCCATTTAATGTGTCAGTCAGATATTTGTGGCTGACTAAGAAGATGTTTAATACTTTTTTTGTCAATTTAATCATGAATTCAGATCCCATTAAATAGTGTTTCCATTGACGTAAAGCTTATACTACAGCTAGCAATTCTTTATCGTAGGTAGAATACTTAAGTTTAGAGGATTTAAGCTTGCAGCTGGAGTAAGCTATGGGATGGGAATCTTGCATAAGGACAGCTCCTATTTCAGATCCACTAGCGTCAGTGACTACTAGGAAAAATGGTCTAGTAAAGTCAGGAAGTTGCAATACAGGAGCATGAGTTAAAGCATGTTTCAGTAAATCAAAGGACTTTTGCTAATTTTTGGACCAATAATACACAATACCTTTCTTTAATAATTTTGTCAAAGGTAATGCAAGCAATGAAAAATGTCTCACAAATTTTCTGTAAAAGCTAGCAAGACTTAAGAAAGAACGTAGTTCATGCACATTTTTAGATATCGGGCAATTCAAAATTGCTTCTATCTTTTTAGGGTCAACTTTAATACCTTCAGATAAAATAATATGTCCTAAGTATTCAATTTGTGTTTAGAAAAATTCACTCTTTTTACGATTAGCATATAATTAATTCTCTTTTAATAATTTGAAAACCAAAGATAAATGTGCATAATGCTCATTTTCATACTTACTGAAAACCAACATGTCATCAAAAAAAACAATGACACAATGCTGATGTTTTAAAAATATATGATTCATCATACGACTGAATGTAGCTGGTACATTAGTTAATCCAAAAGGCATAACAATGAATTCATAGTGTCCAAATTGAGTTCTAAATGCAGTTTTGAAAGTGTCAGATGTGTCCAGTCGTACTTGATGGTATCCAGATTTAAGATCTATTTTGCTAAATATTGCAGACCCTTGTAGTTTGTTGATAAGATCGTCTACCCTAGGAATGGGATATCTATTTTTTATAGTGATTTCATTTAGAACACGATAATCAATGCACATATTATAAGCGTTGTTTTTCTTTTTAACTAATAGAACAAGTGCACCAAATGGAGAACTACTGGGTCTAACGAGTCCTCGGGTTAACAATTCTTCAACTTGAGTTTGAATTTATTTCTGTTCAATTTGATTATGTCGATAAGGTGCTTTACATGGTAGTTGAGAACTTGGAATTAGGTCTATTTTATGATATTCAGGTAGTGTGGGTGGTAAACCAGGTGGTAAATCAGCAGCAGCAAAATAGTCTTTAAATTGTGAAAGAAATTGTGTGTGCATAGGATGCATCTTATTTTTCTTAACTTCAATTTCATTCACCCAGATTAAATAGGATTTGCTACCTTTTCTTAATGTACGTTTAGCTTATGTATGACTAAGCAATGGAAAATTATCAAAAGTGGGCATACCATGCAATGTGATTTGTTTCCCATCATAATGAATCTTCATTGAATACGTGGAATAATCTATATCGGGATTATACTGATAATGCCAAGACATGCCTAGAATAATGTCATTAGATTGCAAAGGCACAACTAGGAAATTTCTACGTTCAACATAATCACTAATTTTAATTTCTAAGTCATGCACTTCTTGTGTTCCATTATATCTAGTACCTAAGAATGTAGTCTTGATGCGATAATGAGTGGAAACAGTATGTAAATTCAATTCTTTGACCAATTTTGCAGAAATAAAGTCGTGTGTACTCCCATCATCATGTAAAACAGTTTTTTCTTTACCATGCACAAAACATTTCATTGTTAATAAAGAATTGAGATTTGGTATACCTGGTAAAGTATCTGAAGTAGTGACATTATCATCGTCGTCTCCCGTGAAATCTGGCATTTCTTCATGGTCTTCATCTTCAGTCGCTCCCAAATAGTTGATGTGAACAGTTGGCTTTTTGGATTGACAATTTGCCGCTAGATGTCCAGGTTGATGGTATTTATAACAAACTATGGATTTGGCTTTAGACACATTATTGGTAATAGCGGGAAGTTTAGGAATGTTGGGATTTGGTTGAAGAGATGGCTTATGATTTGGATTTGTGTTTGATGGTAAAGCAGGGAGTCGTGTCCAAGATTTACGGAATGAAGATGGAAGAAAACGGTTTTGATTGAATCTTCGAAAATTAGAATTGAATTGTTTTGTACCAAAGTTACCATTGTTTGAGAATTGTTGTGGATGCTTTTCTCATCCTCAAATTTTGTCTTCAGCATCATGGGCCAAGGAAATTGCATCTTCGAGAGTCATTGGCTTGAACATGTTCACTTCCACATAGAAGTGACCAAGTAACCGAGACATAAACTTGCGCTTATGAGTCGCCTCAGGTACATCTTTGAGCATTCGTAGTTGCAATAAAGTATTCCAAAAACGCTTGGTACATTGGAAAATAGGCTTACGATCTCTTTGTTGCAGAAGATCCCACCGTTTGATTGCTTTTTTCGTAGAATTGGGGTGGAAGAAAATTCTGCAAAATTTTCTTTTGGAAAGTCTCCCAAGTAGCAGGACAATCAATGCTTTTGCGGACAACAAACCACCATAAGAATGCTCTGTCCATTAAATGATTAGTGACACACTTAATTTTGTCTTTTTCGGCATACTGTTCTTCATGGAAAGAATCATCAAACTAGTTGATAAAAGCAAGTACAGTCTTTCCATCGTATGACCCATTGAAAGTACGAAATTTGAAACTTCTTTTACTTATCTTTGTTTATTTCCAAATAGATTGCACTTCAAGTGTCGCATCGATCGTATGTCGTATAATATCTTCAGATTGTGGTCCATCTTGATTGACAGTAGATCACTACAGACTGGCCAATTGAGCTTGCAAAGTTTGACGTGATCTTCATTCCTCTTGAAGGTGCATCATAATTAGGTCCAATTTTTGTTCCATCGTTGTTTCCGATAAATCACCTTCGACCATAAAATCTTCCATATTTTGATCAATCATCCTGCAAAATTTCAAACAACCTCACATACTCGAAATCCTATTAGCGACATGAGCGTAGCTCAAGTTCAGGATTACAATGCTTGCTTCTTCTTTTTTGAAGCAGCTTTTAATTATCTTTCTTCTTCACGGCTATGAAAATTGATGTCGGACTTCTTCCAAGAAAATACTCCGTCCGTGTAGACTGCGTATAGCAATCTGTGTGCTAGGATTGTGGCTATGTCAGAGCGCAGATGCGAACGGGGGCTTTTAGGGAGGTCAAAAACCGGTTCAGAGTAGTCCCTTGTGATTTGAGTGCGTAGCAGAGGGTTCTTCACCACCAAGCACACGCTGGTATTGACGGATTTCCGCGAGACTGACTGTAGAGCTCGATCGTTCCAAGAGCTTCGCCTTCGCGCGAGATGGTAAGCGATTGGAAGCCCTTGATCTCAGCTTTGCTCTGATACCACTGGTGCGCAAATCAGATGCCATATGCATGCGTAGCAAGTGTCGGAATGTCCCCAATAACAAAAAACTCTACTTTTTGCTCAAAAACCAAGAGAGAAAATTCACATGACACAAAGCAAGAAGACCAATTGGATACAATCTCCCCCCATGCCTTGTGTGAGCACTCCACAAAGCATGTATTTAATATATTATTCATCTGCAAGCTCAAAAATAGCCCAAATTTACAATTAGCACGCTTTAGCTTTTGTGTTTGCTTTTGTCCAAATAAAGAATAAAGCGGTTGGGCGTCCCAAGACTCGGGATGTGCCCAAATACAATGTCCAATAATGAATATTTAAATCATGCGCCCATGCACATACAAAATAATAAATATATGTTAAGCGCTTTAATAAATAAGTGCATCAAAATAAATATTGGCACCACGTCTAAGGTGTGCGCCCATCAAAAATGATAATTTCTTCTAAATAACTTCAATGCCCAATGCTTCCTAGTGCCACCTGCTCTACACATCAACTGAAGCATTCACAATTGTTAGAAAATAATAAAATTAAACTGATCAAAGTGAATACCTAGCAGTCTTCATCTACAAAATAAATAAATAGGTTGGAACTCAATCCTAACCTTAATTTAATATAAGTGCGCACTCTAAACTCATAAACATCCATTAATTTAAATATATATTTTGCGAAATCACCCGCTATGGAATCACCCACTTGCACATTAAATTAACGAAGCGCCCGAAAAGGACCGGCGTCCCCATCAACTTTTTACAAAAGGAATCCACCTTGTGTACGATCCCCGGTAATAAATATACTCAGAATCCACCGTGGAATATGCCTCCTGGCATCATATAGAGACCATCACAAGATGTCTTAATATATGTTGAATTTGAGCATTTAGCTATCCCAACTACCTATCTTGTAGTATGTGAGATTGGCCACTTGGTTGTGATACCTCCACCCCAACATTCCCTAGATGTCCTAGGTATGCATCATGTGGGATATGTCATTCAGGCTACTCATATGGTTGCTTCTATCCTCTTGGAATGCCACCCTATGTATCTTAATAGACTTATGTAGGTTATCTATATGTCTTTTTCTCATTAAAGATAATATCACGGTTGCACATTATCTTTTGAGCCTCTTGATCCCATAAATAGTATGGACCATATCTCTTAAATCACCATATCCAAGAGAAATGCATTTGTTTAAGGATCAAGCTTATTTCACTTGTCCTTTAAAGTATGCATGTAATCTTTAAAAAAAAACATCCGTAAGGGATCATAAGAGGGTTTCTTACCAAACCATGTATCTTTAGGAATCTTTCCATCCAATGGCTTATTGGGTGATCTATCAATTGAGTAAACATATAATGAAATCTTTCATGTATGGTTATATTCATATTTTTAGTCACCCCATTTTGAGTTGAACTTTTGAGAGTAGTCAAAGCTCTCTTAATACCATGCATCTCACAAAATTTTTAGAAAACATGAGAAGTATACCTCCCACTAGTATTAGTCCTTAAGTACTCCTTTTACGAGTAAGATACGTCCATACTTTACTTGTTACAAAATTAATGAATTTGACAAAATAAGATGCTTCTCCCAATGAAACCACACTCATACATCCTCACTCATCACTAAGCACTAATTCCAATCATTTTGATTTCTTCATACCAATACTTTTCTTATATGCCATTTTAGATTAAATCCCAAACATGAAGTGCTCGCACTTTTCAAAGGTAGAAAATTTGAAAGAAGAAGGATACTACAAATGAGAAACAACATTTGGGCCAATCATTGATCTATGATAAAAATGGCAATGGCAAAGAGATATAGATGGCTATTCAATCATAGCCATAATGTGATATTTCACACTAGATATATGCAAAGAGTATAAAATGCTAGAATTTGGCCGTCTAGTAACAATAAGTGGCCCTTTGTGTATCTTCCGAGAGTGACTGTCAAAGACAATATGGTTACCATAATTATCTAATTGCCGTAGTACAAAAAGAGGAACTATTGGCACATGACAAATGTATATCTTCCACTCCAACAATGCCACATGCAATGTCATTATCCAAATGGACACATCCTTTTCTAGTTGCATCATCAATAGCAAAGCACTTCCTATGAAGAGTAACATAAAAGGATGCCCTTGAATCAAGGATCTATGATGAATGGTGGCATTCCTCGTATGGGAAGCAACCAAGGTGAAAATGAAGGAAAAGAAAATCTTGGTGAAGTGTTTACTAGCCACGATAGGAACATAGGGTAGGACCCCCCACCCCTGAATCAATGATTCATGTATTTCAATTTTTATCCCTATTGGTGGCTTACAAACATGGAATTGAGTTTATTATTCTAGGGTGGTTATTCCCCTCTGTCATGGACCATGACCCCCTATTGAGATCCTCAGGACATGGGTAAGGAACAATTGGGAGATGCTTGGGCCCATGGTGTAGGCCATGCAATACTTGCCTAATAATTACATGTTATTATTTGAATCTGAAGAAATGGAACTTACCCTACTATAGCATGGCCAATGGATGCTAAGGAATGCACCTCTCACTTTTCAAGTGAACCCAAGATTTTAACCCCATGGGACCTAAAGCCTTCAAGGTTCTAGATAGAACTTCCTAGTTTGCCTCTTAATCTCTACCCATTCTCAAGAACTCTAGAAGCCCTGTGGGCAAACTTTTGGGCTACAGACCCATCCATATCTACAACCTGAGATGACACCCTCAAGTATTGATAGAAATAAATATTAACCAAAAGCTACATGAATTCTTAGAATTGGTGGAGACTTCCCTTAAGAAATAGCTAATTATCTATAAAAACCTCCCTAATGCTTACTTGAAATGCCTAAAGGTGGGGTATTATATAAGAGACTTACCGAATTAAAATAAAAGGAAAAACCTCACTAGAACCAATCATACATAAACAAGACAAACAATGGATTTTAGATTGTGCAAAGGAAGGGGAATAATAAAAAGATAGGGTAGGAAAAGAACAAGAATAACAAATCCAAAAATAATTATCCCCATTGCTAATGCATTTTCTTGTTGAATCAAAGGGCCATAGTGGCATCAACTACCATAGGAGTCAATCAAACTATCTTCTTAAACCCAGAGGATGATAGCTCTATCGATAGAGCACACCCAAGTTAGGGAGTTCCCTCCAACTTCTCAAGAAAACCCTAATATAGACCTCAATGAACAAGCTAATGATGTTGATCTGATTAGTGTAGAGGAGGAGGAACTCCCCCAAGGGGGAGAACTCTCATTGCAAAACCCATACCTTCTCAAAGCTCCATTAAAATAAAAGAGTAAGAAACCTACTCTAGCTCTAAAAGAATATGCTCCAAGGTTGGACAAATTAGCAACCCCTTTTGTAAAGGGAATGACTTGGCTAAGAAAGATGAAACAAAACAATCTTCTTAAAGGATAAATGACTATGACATTAAAAATAATCTCCTACAATCTTCTAAGTCTGATTGACTCTAAGAGTCTAATAGTGATCAAGGGATAGCTTAAAGATATAAAGGCCCCTTTTGATATTATGTCTTTGCAACAAATCAAGGCCAAAAACAATATATAGGAAAATGTTTTGAAGGTCATATCTAATGAGTTTGAGTGGGCCTATACCAACCACAACTAGGGAAGTGAAAGTGCAACCCTCAAAACCCAAAGCAAGTTGAGGTTTAATCAACAAGGTTTCTCAAGACCCAAAAAATAGATGTGTGTCCCTACATATTGAAGCAAAGAAGGAATTTGTTGCAATTTCCATATATACAACAAGTAGCTCAAATGAAAGGACTAATATTTAGGATGGGCTTCTTAATCTTCAATGACCTATCATATTGGGAGGTGACTTTAACATGGTTAAAGATTGAGATGTAGATTCCAAAAGAAAGGACAATTCATAAATACCAAAGAAAAGGACAATTGGGACACTTGTAAAACATTTACAAACCTAGTAGATCCAAGCTAGAAATCAAGATTCGCCTGATCTAACAATCACAATGTCCTTACCTAAGAAAGTCAAGTTTTGAAAGGCAGCCATTCGAAGGGTATGGACTCAAGCCTTTGATGAGAAAAACAAACAACTCAAGCCGAAGTGTTGTGGTTAAGAATACTCAATATTTCACACATCCTTTGAGTGACCTACCAATCCATCACGTGGAATAGTAGATCAAAGAAAAGAAGTATACCAATCCCTTTGTGGCATATGATGGAGAGGGTAACATAGTCCTCATGGACCACCACAATATTCCAATCATGATGCTAGGTCACAAAAGAAAATGAGTGAATTACTTGAGACAAACAATTAACTATTGAAAATGTCACCAACCACAGCACATGTCAAATGAATAAGAATGTTCACCAAGAAATTAGGCAAATCTAAGATGAAACAAGTGCAACCTTACATGTCTCAAGATTGCCCTAAACACCAAGTATCCACTCTCTCTCTCTCTCTCTCTCTCTCTCTCTCTCTCTCCATTGACTTTCCCCCCACCATGGCTTCCTCTCAACACGCACCTATATAGAAAGTCTACTACACCTATGACAATCTTAGACCATCACATGTATGTGTTGTCCCTAGCTCCAAGCTCTCACATAGCAATGATTTCAATTGTCAAGTCCTAACATATATACCATAGAAAAAGGGCCAAGCTTGCATATGTATATCCATACTAGGAAGAAGCTACCTACAATTTGGTTGAACACGTAGGACAACCACCAAGGTTACACGTAGAAACTAACCTAGGGCCATGAAATTCGAGAAGTATAAACATGCATGGAAATTATAGGACCCTAGAACTTAACACCATAGGGCACCTAGAAAAATTAGCTTAGCCATACGACTGTATATTCTTTTGAGATACGTGTGCATCAAGAAGCAACATTGGAGTAATTTGGGTCTCGCAATAGTTGCTCTTAAGCTTAACACTCAAATTTAGCAAACTATAGGATTTACCAGTGCTTTTTGTGCTACTTTGCAAGGTCTTTGTACATCTATTTAGTATTCCAATAGTAGCAATAACAATTACTAGCCCTTTCAACATACCTCATATTTTTCTTACATGCATCGTGCTTGCACCTTGTGCCATACTATTCTACTAAGCCACATTTACCTCACTTGTCTAGCTACCAATCCAATAGTTGCCAAAGGTTTGAGACTAGAATATAAGAGACTCTTAAGACACGTCCTAATGTTCTTTGTGATTCTTCGCAAGGACTTTGTACATGTAAACCAATTCAAAATCCTCAATAACTAATTATAGTAGCCTCTACACATAGCTCATGTTCTTACACACCATATTTGCATCTTGTACCAAACTATTTGACTAAGCCACCTTTACTTTTCACTTGTATAGTTACAAATCCAAACATTTGATGTAAATAAAACTTAGTAATTAATCAAGACTCTAGGCTAGCTTACATGCATGAGATTAGTTCAAGAGCCAAATATAACCTAGACTTATCTTTGCAAGTAAAGACCCCCCAACCCCATCAAGCCAATACAATCCACCTTGTTCTCCATCAATCAACAAGTAGCTCATCAAAAGGTCTAACCATCTAAGTCAACAATACTCTCTCTCTCTCTCTCTCTCTCTCTCTCTCTCTCTCTCTCTCTACATGGACCTTGGTCTACACGCAAGTGCCTCAAGAGTCTCAATCTTTTCATCAACGCAATGCAAATGGGAAATTTATTGAAATGGCAAAGCCATTATAGAAAAGTTCAAAAACCCTAAGCATAGGACTACTTTAGGGTCCTTAACTTGTATTGTGACTCTTGTAGCCTCGATGGTTCATGTTCAATTGTGCTGCTGGCACCCCAAAGTGCATTGTTGCATTGTATGTGAATCTTGAGTTAGTCATTCTATCATACATGCCTTTGAGACATCTTAGAGAACATTAATCTCTCTCTCTCTCTCTCTCTCTCTCTCTCTCTCTCTCTCTCTCTCTCTCTCTATATATATATATATATATATCAGTAAATGTTATGTCATTAATTCATATTTGAACACAAAATTTACCCATAATCAAAAAAAATTCCATCACAAAGGAAATTATAAGTCCTTCTGCCCCGTCCCTCTCATATATCATCATTACCAACAGTTCACCCTTACAAAAGCATATGAAGGAACACTCACTTTGAAAGATATACCTTCAGGTTAGCCCCATGTGATGTGATCTAAAACGAACCTCAAACTTCCCCTCAAAAGTATTGGTAAAAGTACAAATTTGTGTCTTTCAAACACAAACTAGAACATCAGCCACAAGTCTTTTTCAACCTCAAGAGCAATGCCTGAGAAGAACTGACTGGTCATTGTGACTCGAACTCAATACAGTAAAAACATACGGAGAAACAAGACTTCCCAATACCTATGATGTCAAATAAAATGATATCATCGTTAAAGATCTAACTCCATCTCTGCCTGTAATTTGCTACACCCCTACATGCTGATATCAGCAGAAATTGAAGTAAAATTTTGATTCTCACACAGCTATGAATCTCTGGCCTTAAACTTATCAGTGAAAATCAAAATGTGCAAATTAATTCATTCAAGCAACATCATATTACAGATTTACAAAGCCATCAGTTCACATCCTGGAATTATTATGCTCACAGGTCTTGACATGCTTTGACGTGACAAACTTTTATTCGACCCAAATACAGTAACACTACCTACTGAACAAGCACCACTTTTGCTCACCATTGTAGCAGATAGGTTCTTCACCAACTCCTTTGGAAGACAAAGGTATGTCTTCTGATGTGTTATCGGCATGTTACAAGGGCAAAACATTGCTTAGCTACTGGCTTTAGTTACACTGACATTAGCCATTTCCAGAGCAATGAGATTACAAAGAGTGTGTCTCAGAATGATCATCCAACATTTACAGCAGAACATGCCAATAAATAAACATCCATGTTCCCGAAATGCAGATCTATCCAGCTAACCTTTGTTTTAGTCCAGAAGAAACACTTAAGAGTGTGTACCTCAACATTCTACTTCCTTCACCATTCGCAATGCTAATGGCCAAGTAATTCTTGTTTTTCCATCAGCTTTGTGACAGGCTCACTACATTAGTTTTAGGAAGACTGAGTACGTAGAACAAATTCAATCTTTTTTATGTGTGCTAGTATCCAAAGAGAACTATGGGTTAGACAATATGTCCTTGGGACAAGTGCAAGAGAGAATACTGCAAGAGCAGCAGAATTGATGGTTCCCCACAGTAATTGTTCCCTTCAACACTTCACAACAAACGCTCTACCTGAGAGAGAGAGAGAGAGCAAACAGGGACATAGATAGACAGACACAGAGAGCAGATTGTTTCGGGGGTGGGGGGAGGGGGTTTCGTCAAAGCGTGTGGTCAAAAACAAATCTTCACAAGTAGTCCCTAAAAAAAGGCCGAGAATGCCACTTCTTTTTACCTGCCCATTCCTTTCCAAAATCAGATTTGGAGTATGCATGGATTGCAGGAACCATGTTACCTAGTTGGGCCTTCTGTACTGCTGAAAACCTTCTGGTGCACACTAACTCCTTCACTAGCCAAAAGGTCATCAAAGCCCACTGCCCTAACCATCTATTACACCTGCACATCCAGAAATCAGAAACCCACAGCATGTTCCATTGCAGCCTTGCCTTCCAACAGTTGTCTGGTTGCAGCAGATCCATTCTGCTGGCCTTTGTTTGCTGTTTCACTACTCGATGGTCCCGTCGTCAAAGAGATGTCAGCAAAATTCTTCACAAGCCCAGTCAAAGTGTCTGATGAAGCCTCAACGGCAGTTGGCTGAGGACACTGATTGGCCTCATTGAATTGTTGTTTCTGATAGCCCAGATCTGAAGGTAAAGAAGAATGCCGCTGCAATCGCTGCAGCTGTGGCTGTTGGTGTCTCTGTCCTTGTTCCTTGTGCAAGAGCTGAATCTGGTACAACTTCTGTAGTCTTTGAATCTCCTTTTTTAAAGTCTCATTTTGAACTGCACAAGTCCACCAGACATGTCCCAATGTTTGTAAAGACTATACTTTGTTTAAACCTTGTAAAACATGTACAGTTTGTGATGAATTCAACTAACAAACCATCTAAGTTAAATTGCAGACATACAACAGAGAAGCTCAAACCCAAGTTATGACAAACACACCATGATTTCAACCAATCAGTATATGAAGGACACATCCACGTCACAAATTGACATCATCCTGAAATGCAACTAACTATTTGTGGTAAGATTAGATAGTACATACAGTCCTTGAATTTCTTGTCGCGCATATACATCGTTATTCGCTGCTTTAAGGCACTGTTATCCATGTTCAATATTGCACGCTGATGCTCAAAATAAACCACTTGAGGTGACAAAGTCGACACCTCTGCCTGCAATACCATCATAAACTGTAAGCCAGATGGAAGGCACATATCGTAAGACAAACATACATCATTTTTGTACCTGTAAAGCATTCACAGTCCTCTCTAGCTCCGCTATGTATTGAAGCTTACGAACTCGAGACCGCTGAGCAGATTGCCTGTTCGCTAGAACACTGTATGGAAATTTAACTCATCATTCAAGTGAACATTAAGCTAATAGAGGTGTTTAGAGATTTAATATCTACAGCAAGACCCTCGTATAGAGACTACTACACATACTCTTACCATGTTACTACAATAATTATACTTAAACTGCAAAGCCATCACCAAATACTAACCGTTTTGCTCGCTTTGGATCATCGACAGGGTCTCCCAACAGTATATTTCCTGTTACATTGTCTTGATGAGAATAAGCACCATCATCTAATCTTCCAGGTTCAGACCTGGAACCAATCTGTCCTGCTGGACCTTCACTAGGTATTCTGCCCAAGCTCGAGATGTTGGACTTCTCAGTGGCAGTACATACATTTCTGTTTTCAAGCTTAGAATTTGAAGGGTGACTCATCCTTGAACTTATGGGGACCTTCTGCTGGTTTTGAAGTTGCTGAATTTCCTCCAAAAGATCTGTAAGTTGATCGCCATCCAAACCATCCAAACTGCCACCTTTTTTCAATTGTCCAATAGAGGAGTTGTTAATGCATTCAGTCTCATCCTCCTCTGCAATGTTACTGAACATGTACAGACTTCCAGCATTGTCTGCATTATACGTGAAGGAGTCACTAGCGCTTCGTCTATGAGAACCCTTTTTGCTTGGAACCTCAGAATCTTCAAGCAGATCATCCAGCCAGGATGGTTGCTCCTGTATCACTATGTTGCAGGAAGGAGTGCGTTGATGCTGCCTTTGACCTCTTGTGTTGGTTTGATGGCTAGACATACCAGTACCAAAATCTGACGATGTATTAGACCTATTCATAAAGGTGGGAAATCTAGGAGGTAGACATGGAGCATTGCCTAGCACTCCCCCTTTTAGGACTCCCCTTCCATCTCCTTCCCAATATTTTGCCATGGGTTAACAAAAGCACTGTCTGTTCAAAAAGTTGAGACTCAGTACTACCTAAATATTTGTTGTATACAGATGAGGTCCAAAGGTCAAATGGTCCTAAAATCCCTTAAACTGGCAATCTTTCTAATATCTGCAATACATTGGAAAGACATAACAAGTCAAAACTCTACCGTGTGAATGTAGCCCACGTTAATAACATTAGGACTTGTTTCCCATGCACACAAAAAACAGCAAAGACACCAGGTCCAAACAAGTTATCTTCTGACATGAACTACAATCTTGTGGAAAAATATTAAAGGAGTCATAGGTAGAAAAATTAATCCTCTTAGCATAGTGCGATAACAGTACAAGTTGACCACAAAACAAATGAATAACATCAATGATACTAAACTTGGGCTCTGCAAATGAAAACAACTTCCGTTTAGTGTGTCTACAAGGGCAAACAAACTTGACGAATTTGCTGGTAAAAGTTGATGTATTTGCTGGCACAAAATACTTCACAAACAAACTTTCCACATGACTTCAAAATCAGCTGAAACTTGACAAAACCAAAATCAAGGTTCTCTGCTGTTATCTGATTCTCATGATATCTAAACATTATGCCTACTTGTCTTTTGGAACTTTTGGCCGGAATATGCAAGTTCAAGTATAGCCTTGCCCTGGACCATGGACAACGTTTGGACAATGTTGTAACAAGAGAACAGTCATTTTCACAAAGGACAGCCTGGACCAGTGGAAGACAGCATGAATTTATGCTGCACAATTGTAGTGACCGCTAGAAGAGGAAATGGAACCATGCAGCTCCACTTTGGCAAGCATGTTAGGTTCCTTCCATAGTCTTTAACCTGAAGTACAGCAGCAGTTGTAGTGGATGATGTAATCATGTCATGACCATAAGACCCCATCCAATGCTACAGTCCCTTTCACCAACTTATGCATCTAATATGCAATCCACACAAAATATTCATGTGTGTATACACATTGGGTGCATATACTGTGCACCTTTAGGCATATGAGGTGGGAAAGTGGGTTATTTGCATGCACATCCACATCAAATAGATGAGAACTGAGGAATATTATGATAGTACTCCTAAACCCTGAATACTATCCTAGACCTCTCAACACTACAACTCACGTCTTACAGGATATAATTATCAATAACTCCTTAATATCCACTGTAAATATCAACCACCACATCAAGCTGTGGCAGAAGCATAAAGGTCAGACACGAAAAACAAACAGGAAATGTAGCAGCTATAACTTTGCAGATAAATCATTTGAGAGTTGAGGCAAAGAATGCAATAGCAGAGTCAAGTAGCTGACATTGCACAGAGTTGTTAAAAAAGAGCAGTTGAATGTAAGCATAGAGGTCTGTGCTTGCAATATATACACACAACATACCTGTAAATCAGTACAGGTCTAAATGGATACCCTGGTCTATGTCCTCTACCAATTTCAAGTTGAGTTTTGACCATAATGTAGTCGAGCTGTGAGTTATCATTAAAGGTCTGAAGAAACAGGGCATTTGAAGAATGTGAGCACAAATTTGTGTAAATGCAATACGTGCTGTATACACAGCAAACCTGCACAAAACAAACACAACAGAGCTGTAGACCAGTACAGCACAAGATTTATACTATGATTGTGAGAGAAGAATGCAGGTATTTTCATAGCACAATTGCATAAGGGAAAGTCAGGAGTATCAACTTGCATGTATTTACAAAGTGCAATTTCATAGGAACAAGTTCAATGTTCTTCAGGCAGCATTGACTGTGGGGTGTCATCAAAGGTCTGAAGAAATAGGGCACTACAGGAAAATCATATTCATCTCAAGTTATAACTGCTATTAAGAAAATTTCAAACAATAACTCAACTATAGAAGCAGAGACAAAAATATACGATGCTCAACTAGAGGAGCAATCTATGCAGAAGAACGGAGCTAAAGCTTGTCGAACAGACCTGGAGACCCTTTCGCAAGATTTCAGACTACAAAGTCTTCAGCATTAGCCTCCACTGCATGTTCTATGTGCAGAAACAGACAACTCTTGCACGCCAAAATGTTGGGTCTCTGAGAGATGGCCTCATATCTAAAGCATTACGTCGCAGCAATTTATCCTTTGTGTTTAGGGCTACAAGCTGCAGATTGATTAGGTTGCAGACGACACATCAGGAAAATATGGTTGGCGTGTAAAATCCACATCCCAAGAGGCCAAAATACTTGAAATTGTCAAGCAATACCTTTGAGTCTTCTACGTCCTTTTCGTGGCTGAGAAGAGGCCGCTGCAGGAGGTCGCAGGTCGTTGTCAGAGCTGTTGGTACAGCCTATTGCTGGGATCGTCGCTGAGGGCGATGCAGTCTGTTGTTGGAATCGTCACTGTAAGAAGTAGTCAAAATCTACACCACAGGCAGTTATTGGACACGGTGCAGTTGTCGGAATCACCACTTCAGGAGTCAATTTTACAGAATCACTGCTGCAGGCTCTTAGAACTGACACCGCGGGCGTTTGTGGGAATCACCACTGCGGGATGTCGACCAACTCGTGACAACACAGTCGAAATCGCTGTGGTTGCCGGGCATCGGTATCACGGTTTTGCCATCCGGGTCGGCGTGATGTTCTTCAAGGGATGTATACGGGGCTGTGGGTATGGGTGGGGGTTCTGTCGGGGTTGGGGGGGGGGGGGGGATGGATTGGTGCACAGAGGAGGTCTTGTATGTCCTTACCTCTTCCCCTGCTTCCTCTTCTTCGTTTCCTCCTTCGGAGAGGACCCAAAAAACACAAATAGAGAAGGAACTAGACCCTTCAGCCCTGCTACTCTGAAGATCTCGTTTGGGTGCAGTTTCCGAAGACCAAGAGGGACAAAAAAAACACATACACACACAGACACAGGCAGAGAGAGAGAGAGAGAGAGAGAGACCCGAGCAAGACTGCGTGACAGAGAGAGAGAGAGAGAGAGAGAGAGAGACCCGAGCAAGACTGCGTGACAGAGAGAGAGAGAGAGAGAGAGAGAGGAGAGACAGGAGGTTATTAGAGTAGTAAAGAGGTGAGAAAATCCCACCTGGCAGGTGCCATCAGCCAGATCTGTCAAGCTTTTGTACATACTTGGTGCCAGCTAGACCTGTCCCGGGCACGTGTCAACAACCCATTGGCCGTCATATTTCCCTGTCAGCTTTTGTAGTTTTCAAGCCCTCCAGGTCATCACCAACAAAAACAAGATCTTTTGATCTTGTGCAAAATATACATTGGGCATATCCACATTTTGAAGCATGTGTGTTATGTGTGAATAAACAAATAGGACTTGGGCTGGAACAGTGTCCTATTATCCTTTCCTCTTTCTCTACAAAAGGTCCCCAAAAAAGAGGGCTTATGTCCGTCCCGGCCTCACACTACAAAAGGTCACCATATACTTGAAGTTTCTAGTGATGTTTACTAAGTGGCCACCATCAGTCCCTTCTTCCCATGAATCATACCTAATGACAAGATTATGTCAAGCATCCATTGCATGCACATTCCCATCATGTAGTTGTTAAGTCATATATATCCATCGAATCGCATCTTTCTCTTCATAAACATCAACATAGCAGCTCACATCTCTCTCTCACAAATGTTTGTTGCAAAGCAGGCCTCTCGTCTATTTTGTGTAGTTCCACTAAGTCATGCTCATCCCATAATTCGCCCATCATGTATTTGTTTAAGGGCCCTAAGAAGTGCTGTGAATGGAAAGGCCCAATCAAAACAATGTTGGGTGGGGACATCCTTTCTCTTTGCAATTTCTCTTTATGAAAGGTGGTACTCTTGCTTGCGAGGTTTGAGAAGAATGTTAGAAAGGTAGATGAGAAGAGGAAGGCACTTAAGTGCTCCAACGTATTAAAACATGATTCGAGTTTCAAATTATGGACACGGCCATCTTCTCCCAAGCATATATGTGCATACTTAATAAAGAGCACATCCATCTTTCATTTTACATGGTGCACTTCTCCATAATAACACTAGCCAAAGCACTTTTGCCTCCTCTCACAATATTTTTTAAAGCCCCCCTCACAAAGTTGAGAATACTTCTTTCATTAAAATCCACAACATCATTATTAAAATGAGTTGTCATCCACTTTGAATTGAATGGCTCCCATGACCAATTTGAATCGCTCTTCTATAAATGGCAATAAGAGCTTCATAGTACTCTGTATCTAGTATCTCCAAGTTTACAATCCTTGATATTACTCCAAGCTTTTATCTAAACACAAGTCAACACCACACTTTTTGTCATTTCCCTGGATTATAAGCTGCCATATCTATCAATATGCTCCAAATCACTCGAGATCCAACTCAACATCCTATTTTGTGATACCCTTTTATTGTGTGGTACCTTTTCCTTCGTGCTCTTTAGGGTTCTTTTCTGAATTTAATTTAAGATCCAAATGAGGTGACCCACCTTGGCAATCAAGAAAGATAGTCTGGCTTTTGGTCTTACTTTTCAAGTTAGCTAATAAACATTATTTTGAGACATTCCATTCTTACAAGGAGAATCAAGAACATGCATTTGTGCTCTTAACTAAAGGAGCAAACAACATCAAATTATTGGGGACAAATGGAAAGAAGGAGAATGAATTTAGGAGAGGAATGTGTAATTCTAAGTACCAATTGATTTTTGTTGATAACATTTCATTTGGAGTTATAATTTTGGTGCAACAGCAAGGGACCTAATGCACACACTATGCCTTCTATCCTAAGGATGACCAAATTGAAATGAGGAAGGGCTTGGAATCTTTAAGGTGGCATGCAAAGAATGTGACATGCTTGCATTCCTAATGGTGTGAGATAAGAACTCGTTGATCATTCTAACCATGCAACATTGCTCGAGCAAGGTTATCTCGAGTTGTGTATGACCATTGAGGAAGATGTGGACATGCCACGTGAACAAATCTTTCTTCCCCCCCTATTCTTCTAGATGTAGCATTCCATTTGTGGCCCACAACTCATATACATGGTTGACACTCACGCTCTTTTACCTTTTCTTTAAAATGTGGACGTTGCACTTAATCTTTCCTTTTCATTTTGTAAATGTGACAAAAGCAACAAGGCCCATGATAGCCAAGTGGCTTGGCTTTATAAGCTCCCTAGTTGCAGTAACATAATATTGGATATATCATGTGTTAAGCACATAGGCCATGATAATCAAAGCCCATCATAAAGCTAAATAATTAAAGAATGCATTGGTATTTCCATCTTCTAGAAACATGTGCTCGATGAGTGTTAACATCAAGACCAATTAAAGGTTGGTGATTTAAGTGGTAATTGAAACAATATGCATAGTTGATGACAAAGTGCTATGTTACAACTTACTCATTACAATAATAATGCCTAGTTGTAGGATATTAGTGTTGTTATCATTACACTAATATTCCCTAAATTCTCAACTATAGCTTAAATCAAGGCTTTCTAAAGATGAATTGCAAGGAAATACAAAAAAACTTTGACCAATGAAATCCATTGTTAGGTGCAAGATGATAATGCTTCAAGAAGGTATTCATAGTTAGGTACATGAACATGCACCTCTAGAAGATTTTGTATGTATTTCTAATTATTGCAATAGCATTTTCAATATCAATGTGATTTATCTTATATATGATCTATCCCTCCTCAATGCACCTATTTGACTTCAATAACAATGACGATTACGATGACAAAAGTACTACAGCAAGGCAAAGAGTCACCATATGGGGAAAATCTCTTAGGATGTGAACAAATATTTACTTGTTTTTTCACATGAGATGGTGCATGATGGAACCTTCCAACGTTTTGAAGGTTAGGACTGCCTTTGTCATTGATTTTTTTGCAAATTCGAAAATGCTCTCAAAACACAAGCTATGTTAGGAAGTAGGTTGGTTTGTAACACATTTTCTATTCAACTTTATTTGAATGGTAGTCTTGGTAATTAGTTTCAAGATTGCCTTCGTGCAAATTTTCAAACCTACCTTTTGAAGTGTAGGGAAATAGATGCCCAATAATCCCACATCCTAGCCATGTCATTTGGGTCTCATGTTTGCCTTAGCCTACCACACTCAAAGTTGTTAAGCTTTTCTCAACCTCTTTCGAGTATAAGGCAATGGGAGCCCAATAATCTCAAGTCCTAACCAACTCATTTGCTAAGTGTTTGCCTTAGCTTGCCACATTCAAAGTTGTTAAACCTCATCTCAACCTCTTTTAGCCTATTTCTATATTTTGAACTTCAAATAGGATAAAGCAATTCTTAGTGTTGCAATTCTACAGTGCACTCATTTTTCATTGACACTAGGTCCACTGTTGTTGGACCAAAAAGAACATAGCTTTTTTCCATGCCTCCTCCAGGATAACCAACAAGCAATTCAATACATGCATATTGATATCAATTTTAATGCCAAAATCATTATTGGTACTTTATAGACATTGCTACATAATCAGACTCTCTATACCAACCAATTTG